>NC_044312.2:62089935-62391769 GCF_007474595.2 Lynx canadensis
ATACCCATCACCCACCCTCCCCTCCCTCCCTAAGGGAATATGAAAGTGAAGTATCAGGTGCCAGAGGGAGGGAACTATTTCTGAATGGAAATGATATAAGCATTTGGGATTCCGGTTCCATAAGTGAAATAAGAGAATCATAATGTCAGTGCCCTTGTAACATAACTCAGCATGAGTTCAAATGGGAAATAATGAGTCAGACTATGGTCTTCAGTCAGTTTAAGTAATATATATATACATTTTTTCTTAAGTAGGCTCCACACCCCATGGAGGGCTTGAACTCACGACCCTGAGATCAAGACCTGAGCTGAGAACAAAAGTCAGATGCTTAGCTGAGCCACCCAGGCACCCCAATAATGACCTTTTTGATTCATACAAGAAGCACTGCATCAGTTAATAATAAGAGTAGTAATTTATTATGCGTTGAGAGTCAGATTAAATTATTATATAGGTGCAAAGGCAAGGGTTGGGGACCCTTCTATATATGAAAATGAGGAAAACGTTCTCTGATTCCAACCCCAGGGAGAAGAAGAAGACGACCTTTTCACTACAGGCCTAACATTGACAGCCAAGGGTAGAAAGAAGAAAGGACAAGGAGCACTGGAATAGGAGCCTCCTATACGTGCCGCTGGCTCCTCTCCACTTTATTTCCTCCCTTCTTTCTTCATTTTCAGTTACCAATGTGGCTTGTTTACAGGGGATAAGGAAGAAACATTCCTATGTTTCTCCTCCTCTTATGAAGTACTTCGGAAGAACTTAGGGCCACTACTGTGTCTTCCGTCCCCAGACGGTGGAGATTAAGCCCTGATTTTTGCTAAAATGGAAACTTTCTCTTGTCTTTCTTTATTTAACAAGCTTTTCTTTAAACTCAACCTTTTTCCCTATTGACATGGGAAAATACCTGGATTTGGCCAACTAAAAATAGAAAAGAATATTTTACACTTCTTTTATTATATGCCCCTTAGTTCTGCCTTAGAAAATTAGGTCACAGGGCGCCTGGATGGCTCAGTAGGTTAAGCGTCTGACTTCGGCTCAGGTGTCGTGACCTCGCAGTCCATGGATTCAAGCCCCGCCTCGGGCTCTGTGCTGGCAGCTTGAAGCCTGGAGCCTGCTTCGATTCTGTGTCTCCCTCTCTTTCTGCTCCTCCCCCATTCACACTCTGTCTCTATCTTTCTCAAAAATGAATAAACGTGAAAAAAGAAAACAAATGTGAGTTAAAAAAAAAGAAAAAGAAAATTAGGTTACCTAAGAAAACTACATACTGAACTTGGCTCAGCTAAGTTTGCAGGGGAACAATACTGAGGTTTGTAGGGGAAAATGTCTGAGTAATAAAGGTCATGCTTTTGCATTGCCTGTCAGGGGTGCATAGTTCATCCTCCAGGGCCTGCATTGGGCGGGTCAATAAAGAGATGGAACTAGAACAAGACTTACAGTAGGGTAGGATTCCTGACCCCCGTGCCTCATAGTAAGACTCACAGTAAACTCAATACAACTAGAATGTGATGCAGAATTGAGAAAACACACCTCCACGTTGTGTGGCCTTCCATGCAATTAATTTCTGTGTGAGCCCAGGAAGTGGGAGAACCTTCAGAAATGAGAGCAGGGTAGCAGAAGGCTATGACCAGGCCCCTGGGCATGGCTGACCATCAGCCCCACTTTCTCAGTCCCACTGAGGTTCACCCAACCTCCAGGAAGCCATCTCCACACTTGATCAGTTCTGCTAGGATGGGACAGCTTTGCTGCTGCTGTTGTGATTCAGTAGGATGAGAAGCGCTCTTCCCCAGAATCAGGGGTACAGACGATCCTTCTTCTGGGTTACGGTTCTCCCCAGCAAGGGCATTGCCTCGTCAGGAGAATATCTGACCCTCTTTTGTCAGCTGCACACATTTTCCCACCGTGCTGATGCAGGGTGGACTCAGGACCCTGCACCACTCTGTTTCATGTTCAGGAAAGAGGGGATCCACGTGTTGGTGGCCGTGCACTGAGCACAGGAATGCCCTCCAGACAGCTCAGTGGGGTGTGTGCCCTGAAGAGGGCTCAAGTTTCATAGAAACAACGAACAGGTCATGAAGTCAGCAGTCACTTTGTGAATTACTATCTTCCCAACTTCAAACAAGTAATTGGGTCCCTGCTGAGCAATTACCCCATGCAGGGGAAGAGGAGGACCTCTTATCAAGCAGCACCTGAACACGAATGTCTGTTGGGAAGGTCATGGAGAAGTCGTGACTGCTGGTTGACCCAAGAGCTGGACCCCAGCAGTGGGGGCTCCTCACCCCTGATGCTGTCCTTGGAATGTGCATAGAGTTTGTCTTCCCTCTCCCTAACGCAGCCCCAAGGAAATGACCTTGAGATAGTCATGTCTTGCTGAAACCTTCTATAAAATATACATGACTGAGCCCAGGTAAAACCTCCATAGAAACTTAAATATTTTTTCTTAATGTTTATTTAGTTTTGAGAGAAAGAGAGACAGACACAGAGAGAGCACAAGTGGAGGAGGGGCAGAGAGAGAGGGAGACACAGAATCCACAAAATCCAAAGCAGGTTCCAGGCTCTGAGCTGTCAGCACAGAGCCCAGCACAGGGTTTGAACCCACGAACTGCGAAATCATGACCTGAGCTGAAGTCAGACGCTTAACTGACTGAGCCACCCAGGCGACCCCCTCTATATAAGCTTTTAAGATTCTGGTAGCAGGTGTGAAGATGTACTGGCCTTGGGTCATCCAGGACAAACCTAGTGTGTAAGTTTCCTTGTTAAATCTGCCACCTACAGATCTGGGGCGGCCTGCATCTTTCTCCGGGTTCTTCCTGTCCTCAGAATATGGGGGTCAGTTTCAAATAATACTTGGGAACCTCTAGAGGATCTTTCAAGCCAAAGTCAGAGGCCAACAGCTTGTTCAATGGATTTGTCAGATTAGGTGTAGGTGTATGTGGTTAGAATTCATATTTCTCATATTAAGTGTTTTTATTCTTTTTTCTTTTCTGCTATTACCCATGGAAAACTTCTTTATCAAATATATGTAAGAAAATAAATAGAGGAGATACTTTATCTGTTAAATGATTATTTGATTTAGTCTGTTTTGTACATGTGTCACTCAGGAGTCAGCTGACACCACCTAAACATTGGCTATTTCGTTGAACTTTGCATAAGCCCCCAACATTCTTCACAAAGAAAGTACAGCCCCCAGCCAAAACTTACGATACATTTCTGGAGTCATGCATCACTCATCCAAAGCATGGATGTGTGGCAAGCTTTATGAAAAATTTAGATTATAAACAGATCTCAATTAATAGAAATGCAACAGACAGAGCTGGTTATTCAGTCTTGATCTTACAACATTTACGGCCAGTAATCATGTTAATAAAAAAATTTTTTTCTCAATCTCCATTTTTCCTAGCACAGATGTTAGTCACTATCCTTTATTCAATCCTGAGTCTAAAAAAAGCACTTTTTTTAGTGGAGTGGATATAATTCTGGTGACACACTATTTTCCTTACAATCTTTACTTCTGGTTTGCTTAAAAGAAACACAGCTCATTCCTTTATCCCTCCAAAAGTATTTATTGTGACTTAACAACATGGGAGGCACCATATTCGTTTTAAGGGCTCCGTGATTATGAAATTTAGTCATTAGGGTCTGCGAGAGAAAACTGCCTGAAGGGAGATGGTAGGGTTATGAAAAAGTCTCGCAAGATGTGTTTACTAACTATTCCTTTTAAATACCCCCTTGCATAGCTAGGCCACGTTGGGAACGGCTGCAGTGTGACAGAGAACGTGAGACTGTAGTTAATGTTTATGAGAACTGTGCAGAGCAGCATGAAGCCTGGGAACCACAAGGCTATTTTTTAGGGCAAATATCCCATATTACAACCTGGGAGTAAGAAGCTTCCTGAATGGCTGTCTGTATTCTTACCACAGAAGACAGTCTGTAAGCAACAGTGGCTCCGAGTCAACTTTAAATACTAGTCTTGGTGGTCAAGCACATTGTCCCTGACTGAGACAAAATCCTCTGTGAATATTAAACAGCTTAGAAGAGACAGAGTGTTAAGTGGCTTTTCTGTATTGGACATTTGACATGACATTGTATAAACTAAATCTACGGTGGATTTTAACACAAAATTCTGGAGTCAGCAATTTCATAAACAAATCTTACATGAAATGTAGAAGCAAGTAAAATAAATCTGAAACTCAAAGAAATTCCTGCGAAACATATATCCAAAACTTTATACGCCTGGGTTACAAACACTGGAATGGAAATAGCTCTCATTTCATTTATTCAGCAAGGATGGAGATTAATGATTACATTCTATTACCATCCAACATTTAGCATCCAAATATGTGCAAGAACGTTTTTACAAATAATGTAGAAAAACAAGTTTACAGTTATTAGGGAGAAAGAAAGTTAAAAGACACATCTTAGGTATAAATTGGACAATTAATTGTACATGAGTTTTAAATCAATCCTGGTTTATTTTCAATACACTTTCTTAACTGTGTTAGCCTTCAAACCACACGAAATATTATAAACAGGTTTATAAATGTATCATTTATTTAGATATCAGATTAAATACTAACCTTACCAGTTTGAACACATGCAATTTATGTCCAAAAGAAAAGTTTTCTTTTAACATACTGTTAATTAGTAACTTGATCAATATTTTTTAGGCAGCAGTAAAACATATACATATATACATGAATAAATGTAAAGGATTTTTTCTATATTAATGAATTAAGAACTTTTAATTTTCTGCCTCCTCAGTATATTTTTCTTTAATTCACAGTCAGTATGCATAGGTTATATTTACTGTGTGTGTGTGCGTGTGTGTGCGTGCGTGTGTGTGTGTGTGTGTGTGTGTACACCCCAGTGGTCCTTGTCCAACTAAGGATTGGCAGGTGAACAGTTCTAGAACAATGAATGGGATTTCTCACTTTTTTTATGCAGTGATCCCTTACTTATTCAGAGCTTAGCCCAGCACATTTATATTCAACTGGTGAGACACACACAAGAAAACATTCCCAGTGTCACATGCTCTTTGTTATCAGGAAGCAGTGCTTATCACTGCCCCCTCCCCAGTGCTCAGCACAGGTTAGTCATTCCATGCGTGTTTGCTAAAGGAATAAATAAGGCATCACTGAACAAAATGATGACAGAAATACTTTGTGTTACACCTAGCACTCACTCTGCCCCTTATTCTGTGACTTTTCAATTCTGTGGTTGGAGAACCTATGAAATACTGAAGTCAGCCATATGGTTTCTGATATTCAGTTATAGATACCAAAGCATTAGGATATAAAAATAGTTTTAAAAGAAGAGGAAAGATTCCCATTGTAATTGTAAGCATGACTTTAAGGGCCGTGGGTTAATCTTTCTCCTTCCTTTCTTTTTCGCTCATATCTGTGTGGAGAGTTAGTTTATATCCGATTTTTGGACCCATACATAGAGAAGGATGGTTTTCCAGGTGACTGGGAGAGGGATTCTCTGGACTGGGAGGGGATGGCCGGTAGCTTTTCCAGCTTTGTGGCTCTCGGGCGCCGTCTATTGTGCAAATAGCGCAAAGGAACACCGATTTTTGAGGCCACTTGTGTGTCTCAGAGCTAAGACTGTTTCCAGAAGATGTCTAGCTCCCTCCCTCTGTTCCAACCCTAGAGCTCTCCAAACCTTCCTTCCAAGGGGTACATGCAGTTGAGAATTTTATTCTGTACTGTGGCGCTATCTTTCACCTGCTTCCTCTATAGCCTGCACCTGTCATCAGTACAGTCTTCCTTACTCAGTGATCTTTATCTGTTTCTCTCTGGTTTCCTTCAGGCTGAGGTTAAAACCTCCTGGAAAAGCTTATTTGTTGAACACTTCTGAGATTCTCAAATGCTTAGGAGCACCACAGCATTGCTTGATCCTCTCAGGTGCATGAAGACTTGGACCTTGTAAGGCTTGTTCCCAGTTTCACCAGTCAATCTCAAGGTCACCTGCCCAGATTTCTGTTTAGGTTACCATCCTCTCCTGTTGGGGGTGAATGTTTGTGATGGGGGGGGCATTTCTTGTTGGAATAAGTTTGGTTATTACCCTTCACTCCACTGCTCCCTACCAAATACTTTCTAACTTTGTGCTTTGGCTATAACTATCTTGTTCGAGGGTACTTGTCATTTCTCTGTCATCTAATACTGTCGAAGATGTTATCTCTATATTTTTATTCTGTTTCATTTTTTGTAATGGATGGTGAATTTTGCATTCAGGTGGTGTTCAGAGAAGATTCAGATATATATTGTTGCTATGTTTAGGGCAATATCATGTCACTCAGTCCTTATGGCTTTATTTTTTTAAAGTTATTTGATGATGATTTGAGAAAACAAATACGGAAAAGGATGTTTCTTTAAAAAGTGTTAAGTTTCTGCCTCAGTGTCTGCCTCCTCCAGTCATCCAACAGAGCTGACATATGCCATAGCCTGCCCTCTGTCCAGTGAAAGCTGCTGTGCTTGTGTTTACTTCTGTCAAGTGTTCATGTGCCCTATGTGGGTTGTGCTCTATGTGTTTTGCATGAATTTTCAGATGATTACTCTCTCCTCCTGGCTGTTACTCTACAGGGATTATGCTCTCTGAATGTCCTGATATTCTTCAGCTTCTCTACTTTACTCTACAGCTCTACTCTAGCATGTGCTGAAGTCTCTGGGCTTGGGTGCTCACTAAAGCCACGAAAGTCCATATTCCAGCAAATTGTGGGCCCAACTGCTGTTGCCTCTGAAGCAGACTTGCCCCACCATCAATCACTGGTATCTATTAACCTTCCATTTAGAGTGCTAACTAGCTCTCTAGAAGAAAGTTAGTCATCCCCCAAGTCAAGTCCAAGGAATAGAAATATATGATTTTTTCCACAAATTTTTTCTCCTTGTTTTAACTTGTAAAGTTCAGGTGTAAACATTTGTATTGCATAGTCAGAATGTCAAGCATATAGGTTCCATTTTATAAGACTCATAAATAGTCTTATTTATTTCAAAAGTCAAAAGTTGGTCACAGCTATTGTGTGTCTTTAATTTTTAAAGTTTAAAGATACTCAAAGTATTATTCCTTTAAAATGTATTAGGTGATACCTTTGATCTCAAGTAACAATCTTCAGTTATAGCATGGTTTACATAGGTGTTTGTCTGTTTTGAGATTTACTTGAAAGCATAGATGTAACTATTTCATTGGGACAAATAAAAGAGCCTAATTGAAGACCCTCTTCCTTGTTAGATCTGAGAGAAGTCATCTGTGGCAACTTGTGACATAGTTAATTACAGCGTAAGGCAGTCCAATGTATTGAGTTAATGGGTTATACCCAGGCTATCCCATACAACTAATAGCAGATACCGAGCAGAGGTACATTTACAGGAGGAGATTGAAACGCTCCAGGGCCAAAATCAGCAAGAACAACAAAGTCCTAGGGTACTTAGGTTCCCAGAAGATCTCTCCCTGATCAAAGCTTAGGCTTAAAAAACATTTTGTGTAGCCTCTTACGAATTTCTTTAGTCTTAATGGAATAGATAATTGGGTTGAGCATTGGAGGCACAAAGAGATATACCAGGGACATTAACTTGTGCACATACTCAGGGGCATGCTTCCCAAATCGATGAACCATGGACACACTAACCATGGGTACATAGAAGATGAGCACAGCACAGATGTGTGACACACATGTATTGAGTGTCTTAAGCCTCTCCTCCTGGGAGGCAATGGCCAGTACAGAGCGCAGTATGAGCACATAGGAGAGGAGGATGAGCACTGAGTCTACACCAAAGGCGGAGATAACAATGAACAAGCCATACATGCTATTGATGGTGGTATCTCTACAGGGCAGGCGGATCAGGTCTGGGTGCAAACAGTAGGAATGGGTTAACACATTGGCCTTACAGAAAGGCAGCCTCTTCAGAAGGAATGGCAATGGAAAGACCATGCAGAAGCTGCGGATGATGATGGATATGCCCATGTGAGCCACACGGATATCAGTGAGCACTGAAGAATAACGCAAGGGGTTACAGATGGCCACATAGCGATCAAAACTCATGGCCAGCAGGATCCCAGATTCTGTCCAGGAGAAAAGGTGGATGAAGAACATCTGGGTCAAGCAGGCATCGAAGGCAGTCTCCGGGGCATGAAAGCACAAGGCAGCCAGTACGGTGGGCAATGTAGAAAAGGACACGCCCAGGTCATTGACAGACAACAGAGACAGGAAGTAGTACATAGGCTGGTGCAAGCTCTGCTCCTCCTTTATGATGAAGAGAATTAGGATGTTACCCAGGATGGAGACAGCATAAAGCAGCAAGAGGAGGGCCGCTAACCAGTGCTGTAGGCCCTCCATCTCTGGGAAGCCTGTTAGTGTGAAGCTGGTGGTGCTAGAGGTATTAGTCCCAAAACTTCCCATGAGAATCCCTGAGTGGCTTTTGGGGAAAGAGAACCAGAGCAAAGTGAGGTCAGAAAGTGGAAGATCAGGAGTGGTCACTGTCCTCAGGATGGAAGGGGCAATGATACTTAGAGTCCATGACAGATCATGAAAGGGTCAGGAAGGAACAGGTAAGAGGCTGTTAGTTATATTTCGGAACTTCTATAGTCTTACCATATCCACAAATGGGTCGTGGGCTCCAAATCCGTCTCCACAGATACCCTTTGACTCTTTTTTGAGGGTCAGATATTATCCCTTATTCTTGTTGTCTCTGTGTGTTCTTTACAGAAAGAATAAAATCTTTCTCCATTAGTGGAAAGTGATTTTACCCTTTATTCCTACCAGTTCTTAGCTACTACCTTCTTCAAGAAGTGAGGTACGGGATGTCTTCCTTAACCCTCCTGGCTTACTGATTCATTCATTCTTGTGAACGTGATGACATCTCCATCTATACTCTGCACCGTTTCTCCTCTCTTACCTGCACTCAGCCATCACTCCAGCTCCTTCCTCATCCTCTCTTTGTTGCTTGAGCCCCTCACTTATTTGTCAAGGGTCCAGAATCTCTGATTCCTCCACAGCTGCCTGCTTTAGATTGTCCTCTCCTGCATGTTCACATTTTTTCTTCTCTGTTTCGATGAAGCATTCTCAAACTGTACCGCATGTTAGATTCATGTGAGGAGGTTTAAAAAGCTCCTTTGTCTGGGTCACACTCTTATCAATTAAATCAGAATCTCTGTCAGTGGGTCTCAAAAATATTTTTTTTATTTCCCAGGTAAATGTGATAGGCAGCCAAGTGTGAAAATCAGGGGCTTAGATCACTCCCATAAGCTTCAGCTATGTCCTACCTTACACCAACTTCTTTGTTGAGGAACAATTTCATGATCTACTGTCATGAGAAATAAACAAACAATAATCTTCTATAACCATTCACTTCTTTTTTCTCATTCATATTTAAAATTTTCAAAATTATTTTCTATTTATAATGTGCTTCTTTGTCTCTTCTCTGTACATCAATGATCCCAAATTTATGTGGCTCAGATTTCTCTTCTAGTTGTAGACACAAACATTCAATTCCCTGTTGGACCATCAATTGTAAGAGCTTATCTGCATCTCAAACATAACATCCAAAGTTGAACTTGTTGTTAATCACCGTATTTGATCCTCTCCAATATTTATCATCTCATGAAAGCCCATCTCCATCTACCAATGTACTCAAGCCAGAAAAACCTAGGAGGCATCTCTCACCCTTTCCCATACCAAGATCTAATTAACCTATTACCATCTTTCCAGACTATAACACTGGCTTCTCTCCTTCATCACACTTCCAACTGTCATCCATCCATCTCCCTCAGCATCTGCAACCAGGATGTCTGTAGAACCTTCCTTAATGATTACCCAGCTTCATGTCATGCCCCTCTCCCATCCATTCTCCACAACAGAACCAAATTATTTCTTTATAAGTAAAATGGTGTTACACTCCCACTGAAAATCTTCCAATGGGTTCCTTTACCTTTAGAAATAAGAATTCATGCATCCTTACTTTGAAGCATCATCAGCACTACCTGGAAAGGTGTTACCTTCCAGTTATTCAAATCACTCATTACTTCTCTGTTCATGGTTGTGTGCCACTGTTACACAACCCCATACATATTTTTCTTCATGACTCATCACACTTTAGAATCATAGAATTATTATATATCTGTTTGGATATTGGATTAGTATCTTTCTCCGCCCATAAATTGTAAGTTCCCATAATTGTCTGGTTTACTTCTCATCTTATTCTCAGTGCCTAGCTGAGTCACTGGCATAGAGCCCTGGACTAGGACTCAAAGATGACCAATTCTAGTTCTAATCAGTAAGTATCGATTAAGTAGATAAATACATTATGTGAGGAAGAAGCTATACATTCTCAAGTGTAAAATGAATTTGATAAACTAAATAACTCACCTGACATCTAACAACTAAGTTTTTATCTCAGCTTTGCCATATGGCAGCTGTGCATTTAGTTTACATCTTCACACCTTATTTTTACATCTATAGTATAGAAAAAAATAACAGAGTAAAACATTTAAAATTCATATTCAGTACGCCGGTGCAAGTTACGCACTGAATAAATGGCAACCACAGAGCAGGAATAAAAAAGGTTATTCAGGGGGTGGGATCCCCTGGTCCTCTTTCCACACTGTCTGCCCACTTTCAAGATCCCAAAATCTTTTGTCTCAGCCTTTATCCACCACCCAGTGAGAATACTGGAGTGTGAGTTAATTACATTGTAACATCTGCACTAAATAAAAAGCTTCGGAGGCCGCCTGGCTGGGTCTATACGTGCTTGGAGGTGTAGAGTAAATCTGTAAGAATGAGGCCAGGACACTGGGATTTCAGTCATCAAGGGCTGCAGATGGGAAGTGTGGGTTAGGGGAAGAGGAATGTAGGCAAAATCTCTAAATTTAGATCACAGACAGCCTCTCCGTCTTCTTCAACTATTTGTACCCTGATTGCCTTAGGATTTCGAAGCTCATAATGAGGTTCTTACAGACCTTTGAGTGGGAAGAGTTGAAGTCCCGACTTACCTCCCTAGGGCAGCTGTGCTGGAAGGGAGGAGAGTGGTGGGTGAAGTATTTACCAGGGTGCATACTGGGCACACAACCTCCCCGCCTTCATCTCTATAAAGCTGTCTCTTAAGAGCCCCTTGGGCCCAGTTAGCCCTGGGGCTCAAGGGGGCTGGGGCAGCAGGCACTGCACAAAATCTTAAGTGGTTGGCTCCCCTGTGCTCTGGAATCTCTCTTCTTTAGAGGCTTCAAAGAAATTAAGAATTCTGTGTTGCTCTTTATTTTATAGAAGAGGAAGTGAAGCCCAGAAGGAACCATTCAGGAAGCCAACAAAGAGTTGAATTCAACCCCAGACCCTCTGACTCTCACCAATTCCCAAATTAGAGCTTTTTGCACTAAGTATCCTACAACATAAATAGATTTCAAAAAATAAAATAGCATAACCACTAAAAGCCTAATAATTTACAGTCAGCAAATAGAGGGGTGCCCAGCTGCCTCAGTGGGTTGAGCTTGTGACTCTGAATCTCAGGGTTGTGAGTTCAAGCCCCACATTGGACATAGAGCCTTCTTATAGTCAGAAAATAGAGTGACCATCCTGGTTTGCCTGGAACTATACTGGTTTTAGCACAGAAAATCCTGCACGGAGGGAAGCCCCTCAGTCCTGTGAACTGGGGCAGTTTGTCACCCAACATCCAGATCTAGATTCAAAACCAACTTCTTAAACATCCTTAAAAACATTTAAATTGGCTCAAGTTCCTAACTCCTCATTTGTAAAATTACAGTACAGATTCTTATAAATCCATTTGACTATGAAACTTAATATCACATGCTAAGTGCTTCTGACACAAGAACTACTGAATAGAAAAATTTGAAAGAATTTGATAACCAGTGGGCTCTGGGGGCCCTGGGGGCTGTGAGGACAGGCAGATTCCCAAGACACTAAGGACAGTCTTTTGGTCATCTCATATCGCACCCAAACTTCTGTAATGAAGAAATTGAGGCTCTAAGGAGGAAGAGACTTGCTGACAGAGAAATTGGCATAGAGACAGGACGTGAACAGAATTGTCCTGATCCAGACTCCAATTCTATCCCCACTGCCCATGCTGTCTCTTATTACCAGGGTTAGGAGAGGGAGAAAAGAATAACTGGTATGTTTTGACCTTTTGCCAAGTGTCTGGGACCATGATAAGTTGCTTGATATAGATTAGCTTATTTAATCCTCAGAGAAAACATGATGAATGCATTTTATTATGACTAAAATCAGTACTGGATTTCTCAGTAGGCAGACTACACCTACAGAGTTACAGCAATGGGGAAGTAAAGCACTAAATATATATATCATACACTATATTTTAAATAAAACATTGTATTAATATTATATGTTAAAATGCATAAGTATATTTTAAATAATAAATAAATATATAGGCATTTGTATATATAAAACCATTCATGGCTCCAATGGAGATCGAGAAAATGAGATTAAATGTCTACTTCTTTTTTTAAATTTTATTTATTATTTTGAGAGAGAGAGAGAGGGAAAAGCAGGGGAGGGGCAAAGAGAAAGCAAGAGAGAGAATCCCATGCAGGCTCTGCGCTGCCAGCACATAGCCCAACGTGGGCTGGATCTCATGAAGTGTGAGATCATGACCTGAGCCAAAGCCAAGAGTCAGACACTTAACTAACTGAGCTATCCAGGTGCCCCAGGCTAGTCTCTTTCTAATTTTCCCTTACTCCAAGGTATAAAATTTTGGAGTCCAGGAGCCCCCTAAATGTCTATTTCTTTTTTTTAATATGAAATTTATTGTCAAATTGGTTTCCATACAACAGCCAGTGCTCATCTCAACAGGTGCCCTCCTCAGTGCCCCTCACCCACCCCCATCAACCCTCAGTTTATTCTCAGTTTTTAAGAGTCTCTTATGGTTTGGCTCCCTCCCTCTCTAACCTTTTTTTTTTCCTCCCCCTCCCCCAGGGTCTTCTGTTAAGTTTCTCAGGATCCACATAAGAGTGAAAACATATGGTATCTGTCTTTTTCTGTATAATTTATTTCACTTAGCATAACACTCTCCAGTTCCATCCACGTTGCTACAAAAGGCCATATTTCATTTTTTCTCATTGCTAAGTAGTATTCCATTGTGTATATAAACCACAATTTCTTTATCCATTCATCAGTTGATGGAAATTTAGTCTCCTTCCATAATTTGGCTATTGTTGAAAGTGCTGCTATAAACATTGGGGTACAAGTGCCCCTATGCATCAGCACTCCTGTATCCCTTGGGTAAATTCCTAGCAGTGCTATTGCTGGGTCATAGGGTAGATCTACTTTTAATTTTTTCAGGAAACTCCACACTGTTTTCCAGAGTGGCTGCACCAGTGTGCATTCCCATCAAGAGTGCAAGAGGGTTCCCGTTTCTCCACATCCTCTCCAGCATCCATAGTCTCCTGATTTGTTCATTTAGCCACTCTGACTGGAGTGAGGTATTATCTCAGTGTGGTTTTGATTTGTATTTCCCTGATGAGGAGTGACGTTGAGCATCTTTTCATGTGCCTGTTGGCCACCTGGATGTCTTCTTTAGAGAAGTGTCTATTCATGTTTTCTGCCCATTTCTTCCCTGGATTATTTGTTTTTTGGGTGTGGAGTTTGGTGAATTCTTTCTAGATTTTGGATACTGGCCCTTTGTCTGATATGTCATTTGCAAATATCTTTTCCCATTCTGTCGGTTGCCTTTTAGTTTTATTGATTGTTTCCTTTGCTGTGCAGAAACTTTTTATCTTCATAAGGTCCCAGTAGTTCATTTTTGCTTTTAATTCCCTTGCCTTTGGGGATGTGTCAAGTAAGAAATTGCTGCAGCTGAGGTCAGAGAGGTCTTTTCCTGCTTTCTCCTCTAGGGTTTTGATGGTTTCCTGCCTCACGTTCAGGTCCTTTATCCATTTTGAGTTTATTTTGGTGAATGGTGTAAGAAAGTGGTCTAGTTTCATTCTTCTGCATGCTTCTGTCCAGTTCTCCCAGGACCATTTGTTAAAGAGACTGTCTTTTTCTGTTGGATATTCTTTCCTGCTTTGTCAAAGATTAGTTGGCCATACGTTCATGGGTCCAATTCTGGAGTCTCTATTCTGTTCCATCGGTCTATGTGTCTGTTTTTGTGCCAATACCATGCTGCCTTGATGATTACAGCTTTGTAGTAGAGGCTAAAGTCTGGGATTGTGATATCTCCCGTTTTGGTCTTCTTCTTCAATTTACTTTGGCTATTTGGGGTATTTTGTGGTTCCATACAAATCTTAGGATCGCTTGCTCTACCTTCAAGAAGAATGGTGGTGCAATTTTGATTGGGATTGCATTGAATGTGTAGATAGCTTTGGGTAGTATTGACATTTTGACAATATTTATTCTTCCAACCCATGAGCATGGAATGTTTTTCCATTTCTTTGTATCTTCTTCTATTTCCTTCATAAGCTTTGTATAGTTTTCAGCATACAGATCTTTTACATCTTTGGTTAAGTTGATTCCTAGGTATTTTATGATTCTTGGTGCAATTGTGAGTGGGATCAGTTTCTTTATGTGTCTTTCTGTTGCTTCATTATTAGTGTATAAGAATGCATCTGATTTCTGTACATTAATTTTGTATACTGTGACTTTGCTGAATTCATGTATCAGTTCTAGTAGACTTTTGGTGGAGTCTGTTGGATTTTCCATGTATAGTATCATGTCATCTGCAAAAAGTGAAAGCTTGACTTCATCTTTGCCAATTTTGATGCCTTTGATTTCCTTTTGTTGTCTGATTGCTGATGCTAGAACTTCCAACACTATGTTAAACAACAGTAGTGAGAGTGCACATCCCTGTTGTGTTCCTGATCTCAGGGGGAAAGCTTTCAGTGTTTCCCAATTGAGGATGATATTAGCTGTGGGCTTTTCATAAATGGCTTCTATGGTGTTTAAGTATGTTCCTTATTTCCCAACTTTCTTGAGGGTTTTTATTAAGAAAGGATGCTGAATTTTGTCAAATGCTTTTTCTGCATCAATTGACAGGATCAAATGGTTCTTATCTTTTATTAATGTGATGTATCACATTGATTGATTTGCAAATGTTGAACCAGCCCTGCAGTCCAGGAATGAATCTCACTTGATCATGGTGAATAATTCTTTCTATATGCTGTTGAATTCGATTTGCTAGTACCTTGTTGAGAATTTTTGCATCCATAATTCATCAGGGATATTGGCCTGTAGTTCTCTTTTTTTGCTGGGTCTCTGTCTTGTTTGGGAATCAAAGTAATGCTGGCTTCATAGAATGAGTCTGGAAGTTTTCCTTCCCTTTCTATTTTTTGGAACAGCTTGAGAAGGATAGGTATTATCTCTGCTTTAAATGTCTGGTAGAATTCCCCAGGGAAGCCATCTGGTCCAGGACTCTTATTTGTTGGGAGAGTTTTGATAAGTGATTCAATGTTTTCACTGGTTATGGGTCTGTTCAAGTTTTCTGTTTCTTCCTGTTTGAGTTTTAGAAGTGTGTGGGTGCTTAGGAATTTGTCCCATTTCTTCCAGGTTGTCCAGTTTGTTGGCATATAATGTTTCATGGTATTCCCTGATAATCGCTTGTATTTCTGAGGGATTGGTTGTAATAATTCCATTGTCATTCATGATTTTATTTATTTGGGTCATCTCCTTTTTTTTTTTGGAAGCCTGGCTAGAGGTTTATCAATTTTGTGTACTTTTTCAAAAAACCAACTCTTGGTTTCACTGATCTGCTCTATAGTTTTTTTTTTTTTTTTTTTTAGATTCTATATTGTTTATTTCTGCTCTGACCTTTATTATTTCTCTTCTTCTGCTGGGTTTAGGGTGTCTTTGCTATTCTGCTTCTAGTTTCTTTAAGTGTGCTGTTAGATTTTAGTCTATTTTTCTTTTTTTTTCCCTCTTGTTTTAACATTGGGGAGCTCTACCTCATTCCTGTTCCATTTCCCAATTTTTTTTAACTTTAGAGAAAGTAATCTCCATTGTATAAGAATTCTAAATTAGTTTAAGATCATGTTGTTGTATTCCCCCAAATATTCATAATTAAGTACATTGAATAGGGAAGAAATGACACCTTCAGTATTTGTTTAATCTTTCCACCTAGACACATGCTTTTGTCCCCATCCATTCAAGTTTATTTCTAAACCTATTGATCATACTTGAACTTTTTTTCCATAAAACACCTCATTAAAATATTACTCAGGAATTATTTTTTTCTCTCCTTCTCTCTCTTTTCTTTTTTGAGAGAGAGAGTGTGAGTGGGAGAGAAGGGCAGAGGGAGAGAGAGACTCTCAAACAGACTCCATGCTCAATGTAGAACCCAACTTGGGGCTGGATCCCAGCCTGGTTCCATGGATCATGGATCATGACCTGAGCTGAAATCAAGAGTCAGTTGCTCAATGGATTGAGCTATCCAGGCACACCCTGAGGGATTATTTTTTTAAGTTTGAGAGTTGAATTAAATATTTGTTGTTTTTGGACATTTCTGGTTTTGTTATATTATGTTATATTTGGAAAATTTTCTCAATTTTTAGTAATTTTTCTTTTTCTTTATTTTTTATTTACTTTTTAAATTTTAATTTATTTTTAAATTTACACCCAAGTTAGTTAGCATATAATGCAACAATGATTTCAAGAGTAGATTCCTTAATGCCCCTTATCCATTTAGCCCATCTCCCCTCTCACAACCCCTCCGTAACCCTCTGTTTGTTTTCCATATTTAAGAGTCTCTTATGTTTTGTCACCTTCCCTGTTTTTATATTATTTTTGCTTCCCCTCCCTTATGTTCATCTGTTTTGTATCTTAAAGTCCTCGTATGAGTGAAGTCATATGATATTTGTCTTTCTCTGACTGACTAATTTTGCTTGGCATAATACCCTTTAGTTCCATCCACGTATTTTTAAATCTTTGTGTTTTCTTGAACCACAAATTACATCACTTGGAAATAATTATAATATGGTTGTATTCATTCATTTATCCAATTCATAAGTATTTACTGAAATCTGTATAATCTGCGCAAGGTTAAGGTTATAATTTGGTTACTATAAATGTTAGAATTTTCCTTATTGAGTATTTTACTATATGCCAAGCAGTGTGTGAACCATTTTGCAAATTATCTGTAAACTTTATAAAAAATATAATCTGGTTATTTTGTATCAATTTACAGTTGAGTAAATTGAGGCTCAGAGAGGTTGGGATTTTTCTTTCCTTTTTTAAAAAAAATGCTTATTTTTGGGAAAGACAGAGAGGGGTAGGGCATGGGAGGAGCAGAGAGAGGGAGACACAGAATCTGAAGCAGGCTCCAGGCTCTGAACTGTCATCATGGAGCCCAACATGGGGCTTAAACCCACAAACTGCGAGATCATGACCTCAGCCAAAGTTTAACCCACTGAGCCACCAGGTGTCCCAGGTTGGGATTTTTCTAAAGCCATGATCTTCTGTGCACAAAGTCCATACCCTTTCTAATATTAAACAATTAATTCTTTCAAAACGCTTATGATTCAAGTAGGAAGCTATATACAGAGTAGTACAGAGTGCTATCTAGCTGCTGCAGTGTAATTCCACACAAATAGATTTGAAGCATAAAAAGAATAAAATATCTGTTTTAACGCTATTGGAGGTGAGGGGACCAGACAGAGGGCAGGTAGTAAAGGAATTCCTTAAAATGCTGCACAGAGTAGATAACTTAAAACCTGAACCAATGTTTAGCCCATGGTATCTGTCTAATAAATATTTTTGATGAATAATTAGGATGATATACATTTTCCATGCAGATAAAGATGGACAAGATACCCCAAGTAAAGTCTCTCAGAGCAAGGATATAGATATAAAGCAGCTTGTTGGTTCAGGAATCACATGTAGTTCCATATGGCTAAGGCAAAATACAAGATAGAGTGGTACTATGATTAAGAGACATGTTACAGCTTTTGGACTTTATCCATAGACAGTAAGAGACATTGAAATCTCTTGAAAGAGACATTGAAAGTATTTTATAATCAGATGGAGCCTTTGGGAAGATCATTCTGGTTGTGGTGTAGTAAAAGGAGAGAAAAGATCAGTAAATGATGAGATCATTTTGGAAGATATTGCCAAGTTGAAGTAAGGGATGATAATGAAGGCCCCAAATAAGGTAGCAACAGTGGTGAGGTAGAGGCAAAGTTTGGAAAAATCAAAATCTGGAATTTTCAGGATTTAGTATAGAGTTAAAGATACAGGTTAAATTAAAATAATCGTTTCTATCTCAAGTCTCACAACATTGAAAAAAGATTCCTCAAAAAAAGGGTAAGTGATAGCCAAATATCTGTGTGTGTGTGTGTGTGTATATGATACAGTATAAAAAATATATATAGAAAATTTTTAAATATTTAACCAGAAAGTATATGATATAATACATTAATAAAATATGCATAAAGTTTTCATTAGTACTTTCTGGAAAGTACTATCGCTTGTATAGTTTTTTCATAATTTCACTCATTAGCATGATGAATTATATTGATGAATTTCTGAAAAATGAGTTATGCTTTGAAATCCAGAATATACGTTGATTATTCTTTGTCTATATTATTAATTGTATACACAACTTTGAGTATTTACACATATGTTCCCATTAGTGTGTTTTGTCTACAGAATTGTTTGCCGATATAAATTTTTTCTGTATTGTTTATCAAGATTATATTTGCTCTTTTGAATAGCTTTCCAGTTTTATTTATGACTTAAGATGTATAGGGGTGCCTGGGTGGCTCAGTCGGTTAAGTGGCTGATTTCGGCTCAGGTCATGATCTCGCGGTCCGTGGGTTCGAGCCCCGCATCGGGCTCTGTGCTGACAGCTCGGAACCTGGAGCCGGCTTCTGTTTCTGTGTCTCCCTCTCTCTCTGCCCCTCCCCCATTCGTGCTCTGTCTCTCTCCACCTTTCAAAAATGAATAAATGTTAAAAAAATTTTTTTAAAAAGATGTATAAAAAGAGGGCGCCTGTGTAGCTTACTCAGTTCAGCATATGACTTCAGCCCTAGTCATGATCTCACAGTTCATGAGTTTGAGTCCCACATCAGGTGAGATCGGGCCCCCTTTGGGTGAGACCTGCTTCTCTCTCTCTCTCTCCCCCCTCTCTCTGCCACTCACTCACTTGTGCCCTTTAAATAAATAAATAAATATTAAAGAAAAGATCCATTAAAAGAATAATCTGTTTCTTGAAATGTGGGGAGAAAAGCAAAGAAAAAGATCTTGTTCTATATACAACTGTAATATGTTGTAATATGTACAAATACATATTATAATATGTTGGAGATGATATGAGTATAATTGTTAAGTTGTAATTTCTTGCTTAAGTATGAGTTAATTCTTCATGCATTTACATTTTTTTAAGTTTATTTATTTATTTTGAGAGAGAGGGCATGCACACATGAGTTAGGGAAGGGCAGAGAGAGAGAGAGAGAGAGAATCCCAAGCAGGCTCCATGTTCAGTATGGAGCCTGACAGGGGACTCGATCTCACAACAGTGAGATCATGACTTGAGCCCAAATCAAGAGTCCGTCACTCAACTGACTGAGCCACCCAGGCGCACTCATGTATTTACATTTTGTTATTTTCCCTCGAATACCAATTTATTCCAGACTTTAGATTACTTATAGAACATGCTACTGTCATTTTAAAAATATCTCTAATCTAGTATTATATATGATTCCTGAGCGTATTTTCCATTTGATTAAGTTTTTAGAGGTTGGTCTACTTTGAGAGCTTGAAAGATTGGTTATTGGATTATTTTCAAGCTTTCCCATTCACATCATTCCATCATTTAAACAATTTTTAATGATTTTAAGTAGTATTTTATTCCTTTATAATGTCTTAAATTGACTGTTTAATTTTTTAACATTCTCTTTTTGCCATAAAAAATACCACCAACTTTCTTTTTAAGTTTATTTCTTTATTTATGAAAGACAGACCTAACCTGAGCAGGAGGGGTAGAGAAAGGGAGAGGGAGAGGAAGAGAAAGTATCCCAAGCAGGCTCTGCACTGTCAGCACACAGCACGATGCTGGACTCGATCTCACAAACTATGATATCATGATCTGAGCTGAAATGAAGAGTAGGACACTTAATTGGCTGAACCACCCAGGTGCCCACCACCAACTTTTTATAAGACTATGAATTTAGGCAGAATATATCATTGCATACATTTTGTATGTTTTGCTATGTAGTGTTTCCACTTTGATTCTTTCTTTATAATTTGTTAATATATGCATTTATATTGTTCATTAAAATATATATACATACATATATGTGAACATATACAATTTATGTTATACACCTTACTGAATTTTATTATTATTGAAACCTTATCACAATACAATTTATATTGTAATTGCATTTATTTCATCTTTTAAAAGCTAGGTAGATAGTGTGTATTATATTAAATAAATATTGACATGCATAGCTATAGCTAATATATATATTTCATTTGAACTAATATTCTTTTTCATAATCTTAATTTTTTTTATTTAAACACTTAACATGAGATCTCCTCTCTTAACAAAATTTTAAGTGCCATTGTATTATTGTTGACTATCTGTAAAATTCTGCACAGAATATTTCTACAGCTTATTCATCTTGCTTAACTACAACTTTATGCCCATCAGTTAGTAACTTGTCATTTCCCCTTCCCCCGAGCCCCTGGCAACCACCATTCCAATCATTGATTCTATGAATTTGACTATTTTCTGTACCTCATTTAAGTGGAATCATGCAGTATTTGTTTTTCTGTGACTGGCTTATTTCACTCAGCATAATGTCCTCAAGGTCATCCACATTGTCACATATTGAAGAATTTTCTTCTTTCTTAAGGCTGAATAGTATTCCATTGTATGGATATGCCCATTTTCTTTATCCATTCTTTGGTTGATGGACATTTAAGTTGTTTCCACATCTTGGCTATTATAAATAGTGCTGTAACACAGGTGTGCTATCTCTTTGAGATCCTGATTTCAATTCTTTTGGATAAATACCAAAAAGTGAGATTGATGGATCATATGGTTATGACACAAAAAAGCACAGTCAACAAAACCAAAAATAAACAACTGTGACTACATCAAACTAAAAAGCTTCTGCATAACAAAGGAAACAATCAATTGTAAAGGCACCCTTGAAAATATTTGCAAACCATGTATCTGATAAAGAGTTAATCTACAAAATGTATAAGGAACTCCTACAATTTAATAGCATAAAAACTAATAATCTAATTTTAAGATGGTATAAAGAGTAGAATAAGCATTTCTCCAAAGAAGACCTACAGTCAACAGAACATACAATGGCATAATGGCATCACTCATCATTAGGGAAATACAGATTGAAATTACAATGAGATATCATCTCCTATCTTCCAAGATGGCTATTACTAAAAAAACAACAGACAACAAGTATTGACAAGGATATAAGGAAATATGGACCCATGCACACTATTGGGAATGTAAAATAGATCCACTATAGAAAACAGTATGGAGATTCCTCAAAAAAATTAAGAGTAGAGCTACCTTTGGCAAAATCTTGGGAAATGGCTTTCTTTACCCATTATGAAAGTGTTTCCATGGTACTAAGCAATTTCCTTTGTGATGATTCGCTATCAACAAAAACATATTGTGATAAAATGAGGGACTGATTATGAGGATGTATATTTTTGGATTAAAAAAGAGGAAAATTGAGCAAGTTTTTTTTTTTTGTTTTTACTAAATTCTGACCCAGTTTATCTTAGCAAAACCTGTTGGTTTAAGTCTTAACTATTGTCAGGTAGTCATCAAACATCTGGTGGCAGGAAATCCTAATATTGGTTAATGACTAAAAAGAAATGTAAAAAGCCTTGTCAAAGTAGTTTTTAAAAACTCGAATTTGTGGTCTAACAATAAATATCCTCTCAGTCTTGAAATTTCAACCTGTCTCCTAGTTAAAACTTTGTTCCCAGTAGTATTTTGCAAAGCCTCCGACGAATCTCTTTGGTTTTGATGGAATAAATGATGGGGTTGAGCATAGGAGGCACAAAGAGATAGATCAGGGACATGAGTGTATGTACATACTGTGGGGCATGCCTCCCATAGCGAGCAACCATGGACACACCAACCATGGGCACATAGAACATGAGCATAGCACACAAGTGAGACACACATGTATTCAGTGTCTTAAGTCTTTCCTCCCAGGATGCAATGGCAAGTACAGAGCGCAGTATGAGCACGTAAGAGAGAAGAATGAGTGCAGAATCCAGACCAAAGTTACAGATGACAATGAATTGACCATAAATATTATTGATGGTGATGTCACCACAGGGCAAGCGGATCAGATCTGGATGCAGGCAGTAAGCATGGGAGAGTACATTGGCCTTGCAGAAGGGCAACCTCTTCAGAAGGAAAGGCAGTGGGAAAACCATACAGAAACTGCGGATGATAACAGCCATGCCCATACACACCACACAGGCACCAGTAAGAACTGTGGCATAACGCAGTGGGTTACAGATGGCCACATAGCGGTCAAAGCTCATAACCAACAGAATCCCCGACTCTATGAACGAGAAGAGGTGGATAAAGAACATTTGAGCCATGCAAGAATCAAAGCTGATCTTCTGTAAGTGGAAGCAAAATGTGGCCAACACCGTGGGCAGTGTGGAAAAGGACACACCTAGGTCATTAACTGATAGCAGGGACAAGAAATAGTACATAGGCTGATGCAAACTCTGTTCCTCCTTGATAATGAAAAGGATAAGGGCATTTCCCACAATGGAGACAGTGTAGAGGGTACCAAGGAGCAGAAACACATAGTGTTGGGAGGTCCCCAGCCCTGAGAACCCTGTCAGGGTAAAGGGAGGCAACTCTGAGCTGTTGTGGGGGTTACCTCCCATATTGGCATTACTGCTTAGACTCTAGGACCACTGTCCTGTAAAGAAGATAAACATACAGTTTAAATCATGACCTAGACCTAATATCCTAAGACTCTTATATATCATCCAGCCCTTTATTTGTAGCATTAATCAATCTTGCTCCCAAAATCATTCATCCTTCTCTCTTATTGTCAACACTATCTCTGGAATTATCTGAGTGTTCTCTTTTATACAGCTGGCTAAACAGGTCACATTGCCTTCCTTTACATCTGTGCCTAACACCACAATGCTTCTTCTCACATTCAAAGCTATGAACTCATCAATCTCTGGGCATCTTTTTCCTCAAGACCTAAAATCAAACTGTCTTTATCACTACTTCCTTGACTATCCCACCTTCTTCCTGAACATTTCGCTTAGTCATTGAACCATAAACTTTTCCTCTTTCCACTCTCTCATGCTACTGAACCTTTATTTCCTTATTATGATTCTCCAGCTTCCTCACTCCTGTATAGCCTGTCAGTTCTTCTATCCATCCATCCATCCATCCTGATAAAATATAAATGGGTAGAAAGAGGTGGTCAGTACTAAATCAGTAGTTCTGGTTTCAATCCTCAAAATTTCCTTCCTTGTACCTCAGGATACCCACATTGATCTCTTTGTTGCTATCCAAACATGAACTTCAGGTCCTCAGCTCCCTGAAGCAGCCCTGAATGTGATAACATAGCCATTAGATCCATCTTCTAGGGCCCAGGACCAGCGATGCCCTCTGCCATGGATATTTGTTGGCCATGGCCAGCAGAGGTAACTTGTCTTCCTGCTACCACCTTCATAGCTATAGGTTTGTGTCTCCTTTCATGCCCACTTCTCTGCCAGTCCTGCATTATAGCTTTGTGAATCCTGTCTTCCCTCCTGACTCAGTTCCAAGAACTCAGCCGTGACTCTCGCTCACTGTTGAGCCCCTTCTGTGCTTAGTGCAAGGTCTTGCACAGGAGATGTACTCACTAAGTCACTGATCCCTCCTGGGCTTTTGTTCTCTTTGTTGTAAACTGGAGATTTTAAGAAACCGAGCTAACAGGGTTGTAGAGATCCAAAAGTGGACAGTTGTGAAAACTTTAAGGACTTTGCAACTTGGGTTCTATAACCTTCTGTCCGCCGTCACCTCCAGCTGCTCATCTGCCTTTGCCAAACCTCCATCTGACTCAGGACTGCTCTATCCTCTCTTCTCAGGATGCATTTCCCCCTGCATTCCATATTCTTAGTACCACTTTGTCTTCTCTACCTGAAAACTCTTCCTAAACATTTTTATTTGTCTCTGCATGAAATGTGCAGACACCCTTGATTTTAGTTTCTTAACACTAAGTAAGGTCCTGCCAAGTGGTATCCAAAGCAGTCAGTGTCTTCTTATATATGTGCCTCATACCAGCTATTCTGAGAAAAGTGAGGGGTGATTGTTCACACCAAAGCATCTATGTCCAAGTTTAGCCTGTTGGGATATTCCTGCTGAGACAGTCATGTCTGAAACAGAAAGCATGGCAGGATTTTAGAGAACAAGAGCTACAGATAGAAAATACAGAACTGAAAAGGTGGTAAAGGTGAAAGTGTACAGGAAATAAAACAACCTGACTCAAATTATGGAGAGCCCTTCCTCCTTCTGACTGTCATACTATAGCACTCAGGATTTCTAAGTTAGGGGAAGAGTGCCTTAAGGCTTGAGATTTTGTGCATCTGACACTCCAGTTTACCTACCTGAGAGAGCTGTGCACATGGAAGGTGCAGAGGAAGGAAGAGCAGTAGTGGGGGCCCTGAATGCCTTACTCCAACCCCCAAACGGTTACTTGTGCCAACTCTCTGGCCTGACAATATAAGGTTGCATTCAGGAAGTCCCTTGAGCTTATATCTGCTCAGGTACTCATGGACTGCTGGGAACACGGAACATCTACACATCTATTTTACAGCCAAAGAAATTGGGTTTAGCAAGAACCCCTCAGATACCTGATGTTTGCCCGCAACTCACCAGGCTGAAAAATGTAGTATCTTTTCAAAACTCCCACTCATGTGTAAGTCAGACCAAAGGATTCAGTGTCTCACCTAATGCACTCCTAGACCTTGCAGTCACACTGATTGCCATGCAAAAAGGTCAGGAAATTACCCAAGCCCTGATCAATACTCATGGGTTTATCAGTATCCTGTGTCTACTGGCCCTTTGTCATAAGTCTCTTCAAATTTTCCCATATGGAAAGAAAAAAAATACTGTCTTTTCATTTACAACAAGGTAACAATTTTTACCCTAAAGTTCTATGGTATAAGGTGTATGTTAACAAAAGTAACTATAAATGGAGTCCTTCATTCAATAGTAGACATGATTTTAGTCTTCAGAAATGTGTAGATGAATAAGCATAACATTTCATAGTCTAGTTGGGGAGAATCCTAAGGAAACACCTCTTCTATATTTCAGTGAATTCAATGATAAAAGATACAAGGCAGAGTTTAGGAAAGAATAAAGGAGGGGAATTTACAATATTCTAGGGCAGCCAGAGAAGATTTTCAGGTGTATCTCTTGTTTTTCAAATTATGAGCAAATATTATTTAAGTGAATATGGTAGGCAGAATGCCCCCCACAAATATGTCCAAGTTTGGTACCTATGAGTAGGTACATTTCATGGCAAAAAAGGACTTTGAAGATATAATTAAGATTATGGACCTTAAGGATTTGGTGGGGGGGTGACTTAAGTATACCAAACTGATTCACATGAGTCCTTAGAAACAAAGAACTTTCTCAGGCTGGAATCAGAAAAATGTGGCAGAAAAAGTCAGAGAGATTCAAAGCATGAGAGGCACTTGGTCCACAATTACTGGAGGGAGTTGAATGAATAGCATGAGAGTAGTGTAGACAGCCTTTAGGAGCAAATGCCATCCCCTGGCTGGTAGCCAGCAAGGAAATTGAAACTTTAGTCCTACATTTACGAGGAACGGAATTCAACCAACAACTTACATGAGCTTCAAAGCAGCTTCTTCTCCAGAGCCTTCAGTAAGGAACTCAGCCTTGCCATCACTGTGATTACCTTGAGAGATCCTAAACATTAGGGGTTTCTGGACTTCTGACCTACAGAATCTATGAGATAAGATAATTTTTTTTATTTTTTTAAGCTGCTAAGTTTGTGATAATTTCTGCCAGCAGCCAGAGAAAACTAACACAGTGAGTCTCAGGCAGAAGGGAGAAGATGAGGAAAGAACAAAAGAAGGGTCATTTCTGGCAGATGAGAAAACACAAACACAGGTATGAAGTCTTGAAAAGCAACACTGGAGAGGAGAATGGGAGACAGAAAGGAAGGGTTTAGGAGGCTTAAAAAATAAGTTGGAGGGGCGCCTGGGTGGCGCAGTCGGTTAAGCGTCCGACTTCAGCCAGGTCACGATCTCGCGGTCCGTGAGTTCGAGCCCCGCGTCAGGCTCTGGGCTGATGGCTCAGAGCCTGGAGCCTGTTTCTGATTCTGTGTCTCCCTCTCTCTGCCCTCCCCCATTCATGCTCTGTCTCTCTCTGTCCCAAAAATAAATAAACGTTGAAAAAAAAAATTTAAAAAAAAAAATAAGTTGGAAATGAGTGAGAAATTAATTCATCAAAGCCAGACAATATATCATCTCAATTGAGAGTCCAAGAAATTTGGAGAAGAGTGGTGTCTATGCCATTGCTCTACACAGGAGAAAGAAATGTTAAAAAACAAGACACTGTGCCCAACATCGAGTCACTTGTGTAAGCCCCACACCACCAAATAGAGACTTAGTTATAGATTGGCTATTCCAGGAATGGAGTCTTAAACCAGTCCATCAGGAACTCCCTGACTGGCACTTGGGAAGCAATCTGCCTGATGGACTTCAGTCATCCCCTCAAGGAAAGTAACCTTTCAATAACCAAACCACTTTATTGCGTAGTATAACTTCCTTGTTCCCTCTCCTTTCTGCCTATACAAGTCTTTATTTTGTACAGCTCCTCAGAGCCCCTTTCTATTTGCTAGATTGGATGCTGCCTGATTTAAATTGATTTTTGCTCAAATGAAGTCTTAAAATTGTTGTTCGGTTTATCTTTTAACAGAAGATAAGTACAAACTTAGTGATAGGACGTTGAGCGTTCCTGTCTAATCCCACTAACATTCTTCTGAAATGAGAGTAAGATCATCAGCTGGGAGTTAGAGGTTGGGGGCAACAGATGTGAGCAATTTGTGAAGAGAGAAAGTATGAGATAGGAAACATGGAAGCGTGTATGACCAATAGTGAGTCTTATTACAGTTTGGGCTAATTCATGAAGCCATTGAGTATATCTTTGCTTCTAATCTGTCCAACCTCTTCATCACACTACTATTCTAGTAAATGCTTTTTTGATCTTCTTGGTAAGTTCTCCTTGAAGCCCTCTGTTCTCTTGCTTCAGTCTATATCAGTTGCTTCTCAGGTCTCTCATGCAAATAGCAGCAAGGAATCTGTCCTCTTATTCTCCTGGGGTTGGAATTCCATTTCTTGGATCATGTATCTTCCTCTTTTGTCAGCATCCATATTTGTTTGCTGGAGGTCTTTCTTCTTCACACTTTATTTTAAGGACAACATTTTTTATTAAATTGCATACCGCCTTTTCATTTCTATGCAACCCTGTTTTTCTCTCCTTTCCCTGTTTGTAGAAAAACTTCCTGTGCCATCCATGGTGCTAAGTACCCTAAATATTTGGTAGCAATCCCACTGCATGTATGTGTGAGGGCGGAGGGTTTCCTTCAACATCCAAGCAATTCTCTGATATCAGCTTGGTGTCCTATAATTCAACTCGATTCTGACAACTGTCTACCCAGCCTCAAATCCCACAGGTTTAAATCTCAGTCCCACAAGTCTGCCCTTTGCTTCAGATGCCGTTAGCAAGCCAAGGTTGTTACCTGTGCTTCTGATTGACTTGCAACAGATTGGAGTTCCCATGACCTACTCCTTGGACTTCAGACACCAGTCATAAGTCCAGATTGTTACTTGTACTTCTGAGAAATTGGCTACAAATCAGAAGTCCTCATGACCTGCTCCTTGGGTTCTTAATTTGTTGGAGTATCTCTCAGAACTCAGGAAACCCCATTTACTCACTAGATTACTGGCTTATTACAAAAGATACTAAATGATGTTAAAACAATCACTATCTAGATGAAGGGATACATAGAGCAAGGTCTTGAACAAGGGATCTTCTATTCTCATGAAGTTTGGAACAGTAACATATGGAAATGTTCTTTCACCTAATCTGGAAGATCTCCAAGCCTCCTCTTTTGGGGGTTTTGTGAAGGCTTCATTACATAGGCACGATTGATTAAATTATTGGCCATTGGTGATCAATTCAGCTTCCATCCTCCTCCCCTCCTCAGAAATTGCAGGGTGAGACAGAAATTTCTACCCCTCTATTTTTGGTTGTTTCCCCTGGCAACCAGTTCTTATCCTTCAGTGCCTTCCCCAAGTCACCTCATTAACACAAGCACAGTTGTTGGTGGAAAGAAGCTTGTTATTAATAAGACACCCATTTCACTTTTATGGCTCTGAAATGTTTTCAGGAACTGAGGACAAGAGAACAAATGCTATAAAAAAAGATGTTCCCATTGCTCTTATCCCTTAAGAAATTCCAAGGGTTTGGGGAGCTGTGAACCAAGAGCTGTGGATAAAGACAATATCTATGAGAAGTCTATATTTGGCCATCTGAATGAGCAAATATGTATTTCTTCTAAATCACAATATTGCACACCCTCACAAAATTCATATCTTATTTTGGGACACATAACTATAAAATAATATGCAAGTCATGATCCTCTTGACCTTCCTGGGTAGAAACATAGTCACCTATTTTTCAAGGGGATAATTATGGACATTTCTTCATCTGGGAAACAGAAAATAGAAAGCAGATAAGACTATATATGACTGGGGTTTTTTTCATTGCTCTGAAATCATTGAGTCAGATCTGATTTTTATTTTTCTATATCCACCCTAGATGTGTTACAAGTAGGGGGATAAGAGGGATTTCCTTGCTATATGTTTGTGAGGGTCCACACTGGAAGCCCTTTATGAGATGGAGGTATAGCAACATATATCCTCAGATAGCGGTGTGAGGTGTGCTGAGTAGAACCTAAGGGAGGTAGGCACAGAAAGACTCTTGGCCCCCAAAAGAAGCTTCAAAGTTGTGTAGAAGGGACCCAGATTCCATACAGTGATACTTCCTATGCCCTCTACTCCAATGTGTGCGTCCAGAAGGTTCTCATTGAACCAACACCAACATGAAGAATGCCTTAACTTTCTGTTCCATGAAATAAATATATTGGCATTTGCTTCCAACAAATGTGTCTGCTCAAGCAGACACACAGACTTGGATGGTCCTTGGAGGTACTTCCAGCTCATAACAAGTGGGTGAACTTGGTTTTGCTTGAAGAGACCGCATACAATTCATGTCACAAGAAGAGACTAAAGAAGCCAAGAGCTCAGATAAGATGTATCTGATGACCTGGACACCCAGAGACCTGTGAGCATGTTGGAGTAAACACAGTTCTCTTCAGTAAACCAGGTCACAGTCTGACACTTACCTCTATATTGGCAAGTTACAGATCCAGGCAGAGTCATAAATGTTCTATCTAATGGACTGACAGAAGAAGACTTAAACAAAAAATATCTGCTGAATTTCTTTTAGACTAGGCCGATTTTTAAGGCCAAGAGAAAAGTACTGAGTGTTTTTATTTATAGAATGTGATGTGGAAAATAGGCCAGAGGCTCCCAGAAAGGTTTTCACAGGTATGGAAATGAGCCAAATAGTTGCTTCAAAATCCATCAGATTTAAAGGATCAAACAAAAGTACTGTCACCGAAAGCATATATTGTCCACTTATTAAGGCAATAACCTTATTATAAGTCATATTTGTGACAGAGCCAAGATCATTAAACAGCAATATTGTTTCAAAAAATATTTCTTTGGGGCGCCTGGGTGGCGCAGTCGGTTAAGCGTCCGACTTCAGCCAGGTCACGATCTTGCGGTCCGTGAGTTCGAGCCCCGCGTCAGGCTCTGGGCTGATGGCTCGAGCCTGGAGCCTGTTTCCGATTCTGTGTCTCCCTCTCTCTCTGCCCCTCCCCTGTTCATGCTCTGTCTCTCTCTGTCCCAAAAATAAATAAAAACGTTGAAAAAAAAATTAAAAAAAAAACACAAAAAATATTTCTTTATGTACCTGCTAAAGGCCAGGCATAGTGCTGCCACTGTACTGAAATTGCTATGGGTATACTTTATATAGCATATAAGGTCTGAGCAATATAAATATGCAAGGTACATTTGCAGCAGGTTTGAAGGTTGCAAGTACAATTTATTTTTTATTTCCTCTGGCCAGATCCATAATGCATATGGTATTTAGACTATGAACAACGTAAGTCTTCATATAGAATTGTTCTTTAATAAAATTATGATCTATGTTAGAGTAAAATATTTTAGGAATATGGTAATTCATTTAAGTATAAAGAGATGGTTGGTAGGTAAATATACGGAAAGATAATCACTTATTAATTCATTTCTTTACTTATTTGAACATGTCTGGTATATTTCAGGCCCTCTGTTAGAGACTGAAGGGTATAAACATACATAAGACACAGTCCTTGTGCATGAGTTGTTTACAGTCTGGTGGAGGAGACAAACTACCCAAACTAATGAATATGATTAAACTAAATTCCAAGGACAGTGGGGATGGAAAGCAAGTATAGAACAGTGCTACTTAGGGTTCAAGAAAGTCTTAGACAAAATATTTATTCAGACTCTGGTTTATACCCATGATGTTTTGAAGCTAAACCCTGAATTTTGCATTTATTCTTGCTAAATAAAAATAATATAAGCAAATAAAATATGTGTATTATCATATAATTTTTAAAGCAGTTTATTTTATTCACTCTTCAAAACAAACATATGAAGTAGATAAATCAGAGATTATGTCTCATTTTACAGATGAGGAAATTAAGACTGAGAAGTTCAGCCCACTTACTCAAGAAGTCACCTCTTTGGATGGGTTAAGTAACCTTATTGTGCTGATGTTTTCACAATATAAACATGCAGTAAATCATCATATTGTACATCTTGAACTTATACAACATCGATTTCAGTTATATCTCAATAAAGCTGGAAAAAAATAAAGATAAAAAAAGATGTCACCTGTGATTTACATTTCTCTCCATAATAATGGGGGACAGAGAGAGAGGAAATGCTTCTCGATATGAGATTCTGATCTTAAAAAATGTATTATTAGTCCATATGTTTATTCATTAATTTATTCACTTATGCTTTTCTTCTATTGTTCATCCATTATTATGTATTAATCTATTTTTTTCACTTACTCTTTCATTATTGCTGTAGCATCATCAGACATTATCTGAATGGAGGGACTATAAAAAGTCTTATGGGGATGGACAGAGTGGTTGAAAAAGTTGCTGTTTTAGGGAGCTCAGATTCCATAAGGGGAAAGCAGATAGATATGAAAGAGTGAGGGAAAGGTCATAGGAGAGAAGCAAAGGGCTGTTGAATTCAATGGAGGTTGGCAGAGCCAAGTGCTTGCATATTTCAGCACCTCCCATGTGAAAAGAATATACCAGGAATCCTTAAGTCTAATTCTGACTATTTAAATATTGTAGCTGTTGGATTAGTCAGGGCTCTCCAGAGAAACAGGACCAATAAGATGTGTATATAAAGAGATTTATTGTATTTACTATAAGGAATTGGCTGTCACGATTACGGAGATGCAGAAGTCTAGACCTAGGAGAATTGTTGGTATAGTTCCAGTCCAGATATGAAAACCTGAGAACCAGGAAAACCAATGGTATAAGTCCAAGCCTAAGACCAAAGGCAAGAAAAGACTAACCTTCCTGCTTTGAGACAATCAGACAGAGATGTCTTTCTTTTATTCTTGGACTTTTACTTTATTCAGTCATTCAGTGGATTGGATGAGGCCCACCTACACTGGGGAAGGCAATATGCGTTACACAGTTTATCAATTCAAATCTCAACCAAAAACACCCTCACAGATACACACATAAATAATGTTTAACCAAATATCTAGACTCCTTGTGGCCCAGTCAAGTTCACATGTAATATTAACCATCACAACTTGACTTTTCAATCGGCATGATGGGAAGAGCTCTGTCTCCTGGAAACATCAGAAACTAATCACCCAAGCTAAGCTCGCATACTGGTAAAGATGTGATACCTAGCCCGTAATTAGTCCCTCTTTGCCCTTGTCTTTTTCAGAATTGTGCAGGCCCATAACCAGAAGTCCTAACCATGTCACCAAGTATCTTAAAAATAGTTCCCTGCTTCTCCAGAAAATAATCTCACCCTGTAGTGATAGTTGACATTCTTTGGGTTATTCTTGAAAAGAGACCATTTTTGTGTTTCTAAAGGACATTGAATTTTTGATTTATGGATAAGACCCAAGATGGTTCTGGCAGGTGTTGGCCCAATATACCAGACTAAATGATTGTGCATTGATCTTATACCTCAAAGTGTAACACTAACATTCTTTGGATTGATCCTCTCTTCCAATGGTGTCTGGATGGTTATACCTCCAAGACAAAATCCTTAACAGTTTTCAGCTCTACCAAAGACTCAGGACTTAACCCTAAAGAGCATCTTGAGGAGCCTGCGACGTATCTCCTTTGTCTTAATGGAGTAGATGATAGGATTGAGCATGGGAGGCACAAAGAGGTAGAGAATAGACATGAGGATATAGACAGCATGGGGCAGGCCAGCATCAAAACGATGCACGATGGAAACACTTACCATGGGCACATAGAAGATGAGCACAGCTAGGATGTGGGACACACATGTGTTCAGTGTCTTGATGCGCTTTTCTCCGGAGGCAATGGCAAGCACTGATCGCAAGATTAGTACATAGGAGATGAGAATGAGTGCAGAGTCCAGGCCAAAGGTGAATAGCACAATGGACAGCCCATAGTGGCTATTGAGGGAGACATCAGTACATGCCAGCTTAATCATATCCACATGAAGGCAGTAGGCATGGGAGAGGATGTTCTGGGAGTGGCAGAAGGGGAGTCTGTGCAGCAGCAGTGGGAAGACAAGGATAAGGGCAAAGCTTCGGAGGACAGCACACAGTCCCATTGCCACAATGCGGGCATTAGTGAGCACTGTAGCATAGCGCAGTGGGTGGCAGATGGCAACATAGCGATCGAAGCTCATAGCCAGAAGGATGCCAGACTCTGTCCAAGAGAAGAGGTGGATGAAAAACATTTGGGCCAAGCAGGCATTAAAGGCAATCACCCTGGCATGGAAGCAGAGGGCAGCCAGCACGGTTGGCAATGTGGAAAAGGACACTCCCAAGTCATTGACTGAAAGTAGAGATAAAAAGTAGTACATGGGCTGGTGCAAGCTCTGCTCCTCCTTAACAATGAGGAGGATCAGGGTGTTTCCCACAATGGAGATGGTGTAGAGCAGCAGAAGAGGGAAGGATAGCCAGGATTCCATGGTTTCCATTCCTGGGAAGCCCGTCAAGATAAAGGTGGGAGCATCAGAGGCATTGATTTTGAAGTTACCCATGAGAAGCTGGCTACATGTGTTATCAGCCAGCACAACTGTGTCTAAGACTACTATTGTTCCTAGAGAGGAAAAACAACACAAAAGTTTATAAACTGTGATCACACATAGATTTTATTCCTAAAATACACTGATATTGGGGCACCTGGGTGGCTCAGTCAGTAAAGCGTCCAACTCTTGATTTCAGCTCAGGTCATGATCTCATAGTTCATCAGATTGAGCCCCATATCAGGCTCTATGCTGAAAGAATGAAGCCTGCTTTGGATTTTCTCTCTCCCTCTCTCTATCCCTCACCCATGTGCATGCATGCATTCTCTCTCTCAAAATAAATAAATAAAAGGATGGATTGGGAGGATGAAGAGGAGGTCATGAAATGCTAGCCATCAACAGAAAGACTTCTTTCTTAGAAATCTTTCAGAAAGACTAGATTAAGACTCTTCTTCAGGGTGGTTGACTAGCTCATTAAGTGTCATTGGCAACCCTCTGGACACCTTCAATGTGGCCATCATAACATCTGTCCTTCAAATGCCTCAACTTTCATAGCCATGATCTTAGCTAACCCCCAAGAGATGTTCACACTTACATCCAGTCTGACAGATGAGGAACCAAGTGTTCAAGAAAGGAAAGAGAATTAGTCCAGATTTTCTTGGGAGGCAGTTACATGGCTGGAACTAACATTCACTAATCCAATTTCTACCTGAGGAACTTACGTGGTCTACAGTCCCACATTTAATACTGGAAGAGTCCATTCAGGACCCCTGGAAAATCAAAATATCTCAAGAGGCATTGGAGAATACTAGTTAAGAATATGGTGCCAGAACATCCTGGGTTTGAGTCCAGTGACATTAGGTAAATTTCTTAAACTCTCTTCTCCTGTGTCTTTACTTTTAAGACAGGAATAAAAGAAAGTTGCCCTATGGATATGGATACATGCATATGTAAGACAGAAAGAGAGAAACAGACAGAGGAAGAGAGAGAGAGAACTTGGACTTGAAATAGGTCCTGCCCACAGTAAGCATTACATAAGTACTGCTATTATTGTTATTATTTAAAAGTTATTATTTTAATAGCATGTTTAGATGGAAAATAAATCGCACATCGTGATTTCCAAAAACACAAAAGTCATTGAATGTGTTTATATTAAACTTAAATTTGTATTTTTAAATCACTTGTTATCACATAATAGATCATGGTACAGACAAGCAGAAGTAAATTGCAAAAGGTTGAAAATTAAGCAAAAAAAAATTATAACACTGGAAACATTCTATCCATTACCTTATTTTTTCCTATGAGTTGTTAAGGAATAGCATTCTTTCATTTCCATAACAGACCATTGTGTTTCATCTCAGAGACAGTCAAAGTTCAATAGGGAGTAGAAAATGCGAAACACTGCCTGACATCAGCCCAAGTGAGGTTGTGAGGAGAGGTGATAAAGGAATATTAATTTTACATCTTCCCTTTTGGTCTCCTGCATTGTGGAATTTCAAAAAAAAAAAAATTTAGGGAGGGAGTTACATTTAAGAATATTTTGTAATATTCTAAAATATGTCCAGAGAACCTTGCATACCCTGTAATAAGTGGCTTTACCTGCTGTTTTTGGAATTTATTTTTTCTAATTAAAAAAATTAATGTTTATTTCTGAGAGAGAGACTGAGTGTGAGTGGGGGAGAGGCAGTGAAAGAGGGAGACACAGAATCCAAAGCGGGCTCCAAGCTCTGAGCTGTCAGCACAGAACCCAATGCGGGGCTCAAACCCATGAACTATGAGATCATGACCTGAGCCAAAATTGGCCGCTTAACTAACTGAGCCACCCAGGCACCCCTGGTTTTGGAATTTAGGTGTTAGATGCCTTCTACTTCTCATGGATGTTTCCTAACCCTTGAGTGGAATTATTCACCATTGAGTAATTTATTATTTATGTAAACTTTGGGGGGAAATTTGCTTTAGCCCTGCCATGGTGCACATATTATATCAATGAACAATCAAATTATAAATCAGAGAGAAATTCCCTGCTAGATGGATAAGGGTCTGAGACAAAGCTTCAGAGAACTACTGCTGAGGATGGGGATGCTGAGCAGCAGCACTGGACTTGAAGAGGGAGGAGGATGGAGCAGATAAGCCCTGGGAAACCTGTACAGTGCAATGAGCTCCCATTAGTACCACACAAAGAAACTGACTGAGGATTTTAGAGGAGATAGTCTTAAGGAGATGCATGGGTCACTCTCTTCTTGAGCACCCACCCCTGGATTTCATCCCATCATGCCACATGTTCCACTATAAGGAAGTCTAAATTGTCCCAAGTAAAAGACTACTCCTGGAGAGGGTCAGTTTTAGTACTTCCTTCCTGTCCTAATTAGAGATGATAGAGTTCAGCTGAATGTTCTATTCTGTTCTTTATTTTCTCAGTGTTCAGGCAAAGCAAAAAGTGGGGCAGAAGATGAAGACAGAAATGATAACTTGACAAAGAGAGAAGAACTGAAGGACAGGAAAGAGACAGAAAGGAGGGGATAAAAAATACAGAGGAAATAATATGGAAATGGGAGAGTCAAGTGAAGGAAAGAGGGTGCCAAACATAGGGAGACAGTGACTAGAACATTAAAGATGGAGAGGAAGAAAGAAGACAAATAAGGCCAAGAACACCTCTTAAGAACACTGAGAACATTACAACGTGATGCCTCAGCAGCTCCATGAGGGTGGGCTGGGTTTTCCCCAAGCTAGGCCAAGGATGTAGAAGGCCCTAGACACACCACATTTCATGGGAGCTGCCTGCTAGGCTCTGGGAAGTGGAGGGGCTATGGGAAGCCATTCATATCCCCCAGTCAAACCCAGCTGGGAATAGATTCCTCACAGGGGATCCCAGCGGACTCTGCTTGCTGTCTATTCCATGGATGATCCAGACCTGTTTGTGAAGACCAAGACTCTCAGACTCTTCTCCTAGCTGAGCAGGGCTTACCTGCCCCCACACCATGTCTTCATGGCTCCTGAGATCCTCTTAAGGATGAGTTTTGAGGCACCTCTGGCATATGAGGAGTGTGAATACCAGGGAGCCCAGTGATTGCAAACAGTAAGCTAAGAATATAACTCATTCTTCCTTATCTTCAGCTCCAGAATTTCTTTTCCCCACACCATGTCCCTACCCTAAGGCTCTCTTCTTAGGGGACTTTCGGAAACCAGAATGTAAGGTTGGCTTGGGTCATTGGTGACAGAAAAACAATAATCATCAAGGATACTGGGTGTTTACAATGTTCCCTAAACTCCTTCAAGAGCTCTATGAGCATTGTCTCTTTCTATCCTAGCAACCACATTTAGATGGAAATGTTCACTTCTCATTTTACGGATGAGAAACATGATGCCAAGGGGGTTAAATTAAGTCCAAAATTATATCACTGAGTGGCAGAGCTACATCCATAGACTGTTCATTTATTCACTTAACATTTTCAGAAAACCTAAAAAAATTTATCCAGCAATGACCCTGAAACATGCATCATATGCCTGCTAATCACTATCATCTTTATCTTTTTCCCCATTTATCCTATCTTTCATATTTGATTGTCTTTCTTGCCTTTGTCTTTCTTTGTCTTTATGCAAACTCCCTCAAAAATAACTAGAGAAAACAAGAGAGGAAAAAAGGATAAAAGAAACAAAAATTATTCTCTCTCATCCTATGACTGTAAATGTCTGGCTTTCCCATAAGACCACTAGCTAATATCTGGGAGACAAGCCTGACTCCTTCCTCAGTACCCCCCAACCAAACCCAGGGCTTGTATTTGCTATATGCATGACATCACATCTATGGTATCACATATACAGCGAGTCCCAGGCAGTTGAACCTTTAAGTTTCAAAGATTACTTGATTCTCTGATTTCTTTTTTAAAATTTTGCTATTAATATATAATTCACGTCTTATAAAATTCAGTTTTTAAGTATATAAATCAGTGATCTTTAGTGTATCTGCAAAGTTGTGCAGTCATTACCAACATCAAATCACAGAATGTTTTCATCACTCTGAAAAGAAACTTCCTGGCCATTAGCAGTCATTCCCCATTCTCATCTACCCTAGCCCCTGACAACAACTAATCCATTTTCTGTTGCTTTCGACTTGACCATTTCTGAACATTTTATCTAAATATAATCAAATGTGCTGCTTTTCATGTCTGGCTTCTTTCATTTAGCATGTTTTCAAGGTTCATTATATATCAGTACTTAATGTCTGATAAAATTTCCATTGTATAAAATATACCACATTTTATTTGTGTAATAGTCACATGATGGGTATTTGGATTGTTCTCATTTTGAGGCTGCAAATAATACTTCTTTGAATATTAATGTATAAGCTTTATTATAGAAATATATCTTTGGTTCTTTGGAGCATGTAGCCAAGAATAAAATTGCTGAGTCACTTGGTAACTCTATGTTCACCTGTTTGAAGAAAAGCCTAAAGGTTTTCCAAAGTGGCTTCACCAATTTACATTTCATCAGCAATGTTTGAGGATTCCAGTTTCTCCACATCTTTGCCAACTTTGTTATTTTCTGTTTTGTTTTGTTTTGTTTTCCTAATAGGAATGCAATGGTATCTCATAGCAGTCTTGATTTGCATTTCCCAAATGACCGATGAAGCTCAACTTCATACCATGTGCTTATTGGTGTGCTTACCATGTGCTATTTGTATGTCTGTTTTTGCAGAAATGTCTACTCAAATCATTTGCTTATTTTTAAACTAGTTTATTTGACTTTTTGTTGTTGAGTTGTAAGATCTCTTTATGTATTTTGGATATGAAACTATTGTTAGATATATGATTTGCAAATTTTTTTTTCCACTTTCTTCGCAGTGTCCTTAAAAGCACAAAAGGTTTGTTTTTTGTTAAGTCCAATTTATCTATTTTTTCTTTGGTTTCTTGTCCTTCTCATGTTATACCAAAACAACCATTGTCTAATACATCTGAGTTTTCTTCTAAAGGTATTATAGTTTTGTCATTTCTTAGCTTTTTGGCTAAGATCAAGTGTAAAGGTGTTAAGAGTTTTACACCTTACATGTAGACCTTTTATCTATTTGAATCAATTTTTTTACATGTTTATTTATTTTGAAAAAGAGAGTATGAGTGGAGGAGGGGCAGAGAGAGAGAAAGAGAGAGAATCCCAAGTAGGCTCCATGCTCAGCACAGAGCCTGACACCGGGCTCAATCTCACAACTGTGAGATCATGACCGAAGCCAAAATCAAGAGTCAGGTACTCAACTGACTGAGCAGCCCAGGTGCCCCAGAGTTAATTTTTTAAAATTTTGAGTTAATTTTTATATATAAGTTGAGAGAAGGGTCCAACTTCAGTCTTTCTCATGTAGATATTCAATTATCCCACCAACATTTGTTGAAAAAAAATTATTATTTACCCATTAAACAGTCTTAGTATCATTGTTGAAAATTCATTGAACATAGATGTATGGGTTTACCTCTGAACTGTCAGTTTTCTTCCATTAGCCTGTATGTTTACCCCTTACATTGGTATCATACTGTCTCAAATAATCTAGATTTGCAAAAGAGAGAACAGACAGCATGGAAATCTGAGATACTGTTTCTGGTCAGTAAAAGGATTTTGGAGAATATTCAGGCATGGACAATAAGAATCAAAGGGATCTTCTGATTTCACTAAGGAAGGACAGGCAAAGGCCCACTATATTCTCCTCCAGCTTTCTTATTAAGGGCACTGACACTATCAGCCATGGCCTAACCATTTCTATGCATCATTAGCTATTTTCTCTCAACTGTGTTGTCCAATTAGTTGTCAAATCTTATAACATTTCTTCAAATTGCTTTGCCATTTCATTGATACCATATATGCCTAAGAGTAGACCTTCAACACCTGAATTCCCAAAACAGACTTCTACTGGCCCCTGCACCAAATCTGCCAGCACCCAGCCATCCCTTCCCTCTATTGACAGTGACTTTTAAAACCCAAATTTCCTGCTTAAACTCTTCAAAATAGACAGACCTCCCTTATTTTAAAAACTAAACAATGACGGAATTGGTCTTAACTCATCTCTACTTCTTCTGACCTATTTGCTTTTTAGCTGGAATAGTTAATCCCTTCTATTCCTCAAGTCTTACAAGGAGAAGTGCACTTTCTATGGCTTGGGGTGAGTGGATGCACTGTGACCTACTAATGGACATGTTCATGGGCCACCACCTCTTCTCACTGTCTCTTCTTTCTTGTTCCTCATGAACTCCATAATGGATTATATTTTAGTAATGTCACACCACAAAACTGTGCTTGCAAGGTCACCACTGACCTCAACATTGCTAAATACAATGGACTCTCAGTATAGAGATTGATATAGTTGACTTCACTTCTTTCTTGATTTTTTTTCTCCTTTCTTGGACCAGTAAGTCCTCTCTTCCCTGATCTTCCACCTATCTTTATGTCTCTCTCTTCAATTTCTTTTATAAACAGCTCTCCTTCTATTCCCTCCTAAATATTAACATTATCCATGGTTCTTTCCCAAGCTAGCTCACTTTTGACTCCACATGATCTCTCTGAATGATCTTGGAAGAAAAACCAGATTTCCATTATTTTTGAAACATGCTGATCAACTAATCTGTATCTTCTGCTTTCATTTATTTCTTGTTTTCCAACTGACTACTTGGCACCTTTAATTGTCTGTTTCATAGGAACTTTAAGATAAAAATGCCCAAAATATGAATATAATTTTTTTTCTTCTTAGATTGATTTTTTCAGCAAGTGGCAGAAATTCAGTAACTAAGTCAGAAATCTAGCTATCATTCCACACATTCTTTCTTTCATGCGTTCTTTATGTCTATTTACGTAGGCACCAAATTCTAAATATCCTACCACTTAGGATAAGTGGTAAAGCAAGCTCTAAACGAGAAGTGGGTGTTTGAAATGGCAGGTAAAAGGGATGAAAGAGATAATTAACTATTAGAATAGTTGCTTAGTAAAGCTGAAGTGTAAGGCCGTGTGTTAATTGGTTTATATTCGTGATTTTTTTTCTAGTGTTAAGCAGTCCTAGAGCTAACATCAGGGAAACTAGATACAGAGAATGATCCAGGATAGATACCAAGGAGCTAGTTTGATGGAAGAACAAAGCCTAAATTGCCAGAAAAAAACATCTCTGATAGAAAGATCAGTTTTTATGATATTGATTTTAACTTTGTCAGAATTATGATTACAAACTTACCTGTAAACATTCAGTCATCTGAAAACCAAATTGCAATTGCAATTTCTTTCTTTCTCATGTTCTTCTCTGGTGCACTACCCCTCCTGAGCAGCAAGTAGAACAGTTTCAATAACTGACTCAGAGCAACCCACTTTATTCATTAAATCACCACATATTGCCAAGGATTTACTTTCCCTGCCTTATATATATTTATTTTAAGAATAATATGTGGCTTTAGATTATAATATTTTGGAAGTATCTGGAAGTTCTAAGATTAAATATATTGTTAGGCTCTGACGAAAGAAGTCATTAGATGCAGACTGGAAGCTGGAAGAAGGGTAAGGGGTGTACTTTTCCTGTTAGCTTTCTGCTCCTGTAATTGTCACCCAAGCAACTGCTTTATCCTTCGCAACAGCAGTTGATTCTAACATAAGCAGCTGGTTCCAGTTTGTGGGCGGTTTTCCCCCCACTCTTACCTCCAAACAGCTTTGTGATGTAACTTATATATACCAGCGCCATCTCTTGGTGGCCCATTCTTAGAAGTCTGGGCCCCAGCCCTCTGGGCAGTGTCCTTTAAACTTCTATAACCAGAATCTTCTTTCTCACAGAAGAAATTCATTACAGCAGTTACCAAATCTCTATCAAGTCAGTGTGCCCTGCAATTCAAACTTCTTCCATCCATAACTATTTATATAAAAACAAGAGTTCTCAGAGCTTAATTTTATAAAAATTAAATGGAGATAACTAAGGGTGAAACTTGTCTCATACCATCATTATTGGTTTTTGAATATATGAATTCATTGAAGGAAAAACAAGAAAAACCCCATCAATCTTTTTTTTTCTTAATTTTATTTTTTTATTTTTTTTTAAATTTACATCCAAATTAGTTAGCATATAGTGAAACAATGATTTCAGGAGTAGATTCCTTAATGCCCCTTACCCATTTAGCCCATCCCCCTTCCCACAACCCCTCCAGTAACCCTCAGTTTATTCTCCATATTTATGAGTCTCTCCTGTTTTGTCTCCATCCCTGTTTTTATATTATTTTTGTTTCCCTTCCCTTATGTTCATCTGTTTTGTCTCTTAAAGTCCTCATATGAGTGAAGTCATATGATTTTTGTCTTTCTCTGACTGACTAATTTCATTTAGCATAATACTCTCCAGTTCCATCCACGTAGTTGCAAATGGCAAGATTTCATTCTTTTTGATTGCCAAGTAATACTCACTGTGTATGTATATATATATATATATATATATATATATATACCACATCATCTTTATCCATCCATCCATCGATGGATATTCGGGCTCTTTCCATACTTTGGCTATTGTTGATAGTGCTGCTATAAACATGGGGGTGCATGTGCCCCTTCGAAATAGCACACCTGTATCCCGTAAATAAATGCCTGGTAGTGCAATTGCTGGGTCATAGGGTAGTTCTATTTTTAGTTTTTTGAGGAACTTCCATACTGTTTTCCAGAGTGGCTGCACCAGCTTGCATTCTCACCAACAATGCAAAAGAGATCCTCTTTCTCCGCATCCTCACCAACATCGTAGTTGGCTGAGTTGTTAATGTGAGCCATTCTGCAGGTGTAAGGTGATACCTTGTTGTGGTTTCGATTTTCCTTTCCCTGAAGATGAGTGATGTTGAACATTTTTTCATGTGTTGGTTGCCATCTGGATGTCTTCCTTGGAGAAGTGTCTATTCATGTCTATTCATGTCATGCATTTCTTCACTGGATTATTTGGTTTTTGGGTGTTGAGTTTGAAAAGTTCTTTATAGATTTGGATACTAACCCTTTATCTGATATGTCATTTGCAAATACCTTCTCCCATTCTGTCGGTTACCTTTTTGTTTTGCTGATTGTTTCCTTCGCTGTGCCGAAGCTTTTTATTTTGATGAGGTCCAAGTAGTTCATTTTTGCTTTTGTTTCCCTTGCCTCCGGAGACGTGTTGAGTAAGAAGTTGCTGCGGCCAAGTTCAAAGAGGTTTTTGCCTGCTTTCTCCTCGAGGATTTTGATGGCTTCCTATCTTACATTTAGGCCTTTCATCCATTTTGATTTTATTTTTGTGTATGGTATCAGAAAGTGTCCAGAAAACCCCATCAATCTTATTAAAAACTTGATTTTTGAAAAGAATTGGTGTATGTTTAATAATTTATGAAATTAAAGTTTCTTTATATGGCTTTATTAATGTATAATTAAAATAATTGTAATTATCAAACATTTTAATACTCAAAGCCAAATGATTAAAGAAAATAAAATTAATCATTACAATTTGCATACATATTTTTATTGCAAACAATGATGAAAGAGTGAACATCACAGGATTTTTAAGCTTAAAAATTAATATGTAGGAAAATGGACCAACTTCAAGGAGACAAAGCAATAATGTTAAATTTGTGACAGTTATGGAAACCTTGTTCATGTATTTTTAAGTGGATAATAAAGGTCCACTTTATTGGACCCCTTTATTGGTCCACTTTAAAGTGGGGAAGAAAATTTCAAGGCTATTTAGATTCCATAGGACTTATAAGATTAAGTGATATTTTTATCATAAAAATGTCAATATTTACACTATACTGAACATCATATCCTTTTCTAGTGCTTAAGTATTAAATGACAATTCTTAGATGTCAACTTGATATTTTTGAGAGGGCATATACTATTTCAAAATTCTTTTGGCAAGTTCCCAGACAAAGGTTTTTGAAGACCACTGGTATGTATTAACATGAGAGGAAATAGGCATGAACAAAGGAAAAGAATGCAGTACTCTGAAGTCTTTGGGGGGAAGGAATCTTTGGTGTGAAGGTTTGATGGATGGCTGATGTCAAAGGATCTGGGGGGATTTGGCTAAAGAAGTGATCACTCCACTTCCAGGCAAGCTTCGTGGGTGTGAAACCTGCACAGTAGCATAAGGCCCACACTTAGATGGGTCCTGTGTTTGATTTAATATTCTGCTTCCATATTGTTAAAATTATTAATAATTAATTTTTAAACGTATTAAGACTAATGAGACAACAGAGCATGAGCATCTCCACTGCCATTTCTTACCACTGTATTTACATATGGCATTCGTGATGCCCTGTCTACATAGAATACCGTGGACCACGATACATGGAAATTCAGTGAAATACACAAAATTAAGGGAAAGCAGAGAAAAGGAAAGAATGGAGGATATAAGAGAAGAGAAGGGAAAAGAAACATAAAACCTACTAGGTTTTATTTCCACTTTCCTTGAAAATATCCTACGGAAAATATTCTTTCCTCATGCCTTAATCTTTGTTTCCCAACCACTCCTTATTATCTCCCTAGGAATAAACACCACGGATCAAATCTCTAGAGCAAGCAGCTTTGGGATTTCATAACTGAGCATCACAGAGAGTCCGTAAATAGCCTCACTTACCAAATCCCTTAATCAGAGGAGGCTGGAACTCAAAACTATGCTGAAGATACTCAATGGGCTCACAAAATTGAGGACAGATCAGACTTTTGAACTCAGTTTCCACACTCAGCCCCCTTTACCCTCCAAATCACGTCCATACAACCTGCACAAGAACACAGCTTTCACATCCCTAAACAACCCACTGCCTTCAGGCATATGACATCTGCACAAGCTATTGCTCTACCACATACTCTCCCACATAGCCCCACACTCACATGTGACACCCATCACAAAGCTCCAGGCTCAGCATGCTCAGCTTGTGAACACATGGCCCTCGACACAGGTATGTTTTTGAAATCACATTCTAGAAAAAGATTATGCTCAGAGAAAGAACTCAGAGTTTAATGATAAAAGCCTAGGTCTCCAAGGCATCATGGTGATCCACAGCCAAGGCTGAGTGGGGCAAATTTGGGAGAGTTCTCCCATTCCACCCAAAGTGGTGCTCCAGTTCAGTGTCTTTTTCACGTTGTTTCCCTGGGCAGGGGGTGGGGGGCGGAAACATTGCTTGGACCTCATCTTTCTGGTACTCACATAGAATACCAGAGTATCTCACGAAATAGCAGCTTCCTTACAGTAATCTTTGGAAATCTCCCTTTGCTAGCAAGAATAGGCTGGGAAGGGCGGGCAGGAGAAGGTGGTAGTGACTCCAGCTTTCCACTTGACCGCCCACAGTTTTCTCCGGTACTGGCTGGACTTCCATCAGTGGAAGTCCCCAGGCAAATAAGAAGGGCTTTCATTGTATCGGTCTTTTCGAAATCCAGACAATGAGTAAAATGATTACAGCATTAAATATTAATATTAGAGCGTCTGGCAAGAAAAATAAAGGAATTCAAATATTGGCCAAATAAATGGACAGCCAAGTGATGTGAAAATATCCAACTTTGAATCATGAGATGTGAGACATAATTTCAGTCCTGATAGTAATTTGCTTTGTGATCTGGATTGCATCAGTTTATTTCTCTGAATGTGGACTTTCCCTTGGTAAAACAGGTATGATAGGTATGATACTCTTTATCACTCCAGTATGTGGCTACAGGAAAAAGAGCTTGCACAAAGGGGGAGGACATTATTTTTGGTGTCCAACGTTTTAATCCCATATACTTAACACCTTCTCACCCACAAAAATGTGAGATAGGTAAGGCAGGTGGTCTCATTTCCAACAGATAAATGAAAAAAATGAATCTTAAATTATTGTGGGACTATCCAATGCTGAACATGAACATGCAGAAGACTTGGGACTAGGATTCCAGACTCATTGGTTTTCATAACTGGAGGCTGCTTAGAGGAGGGAAAAGATTTTTTTTCTCAAGGTTGTGCATCATTATTTGACAAATTAGGACTAAAGTTTAGGAATACAGGTGCCTTACAAAGCATTCTTAGGTATGATTGGGGCTTGGAACATGGATATCAAAACATGATTTTGAGTAAAGAAAATAGCAGATGGAAGAAATAGATTGTATGAGACATATTATTTTAAGATTTGGAAAAAATTAAAAACAATATATGTTTTTCTCAACGTAAACAAAATTGTGTCACAGAAAGGTTACCATTTTAGGTGATGAACCAAATATATGAAGGCATTCCATCACCCCTTGGATACAGCCCTTTGTTTGCCAAGCAGAATGTCAATTTCCAACATCAGTGATGACAGTGTCCCAGGCACACTCATCCTGACGGGCATCCCAGGGCTGGAGTGGGCCCACATCTGGATCGCCATCCCCTTCTGTGCCATGTATCTGGTAGCGCTGACTGGGAATGCTGCCCTTATCCTTGTCATTGTGACAGACAGGGTTCTTCATGCACCCATGTACCTCTTCCTGTGCCTTCTCTCACTCACTGACCTGGCTCTCAGCTCCACTACTGTGCCCAAGACATTAGCCATTTTGTGGTTTTATGCTGGAGAGATTTCCTTTGGTGGATGCCTGGCCCAGATGTTTTGTGTCCATTCTATCTATGCTCTGGAGTCCTCAGTTCTTCTCGCCATGGCCTTTGATCGCTATGTGGCTATCTGCAACCCACTGAGATATACAACTATTCTCAACCATACTGTCATAGGCAAAATTGGCCTTGCCAGCATACTCCGCAGCATAGTTTTTGTCTCCCCATTCATCTTCTTGTTGAGGCGACTGCCTTACTGTGGTCACCATGTCATGGCCCACACATACTGTGAGCACATGGGCATCGCTCGCCTGGCCTGTGCCAACATCACTGTCAATATTGTCTATGGGCTGACTGTGGCCCTGCTGGCCATGGGTCTGGATGCCATCCTCATTGCCATTTCCTACGGCTTTATCCTCCATGCTGTCTTCCGCCTTCCATCTCAAGATGCCAGGCACAAGGCTCTGAGTACCTGTGGCTCCCACCTGGGGGTCATCCTGGTCTTCTACATTCCTGCCTTCTTCTCCTTCCTCACCCACCGCTTTGGCCAGCACCGAGTCCCCAAGAATGTGCACATTTTTCTGGCCAACCTGTACGTGCTGGTGCCTCCTGTGCTCAACCCGATCATCTATGGGGCTAGGACCAAGGAGATTCGGAGCCGACTTCTGAGACTGCTTCACTTGGGAAAGGTCTCAGTATAACTTCTGAGCAGCGTTGGAAATGTTAAAGAAAAGCAAACGAGCAAGGATAGTTGTCTAGAACTTTAACATGGATGGAAGCCTGTGATGTGAGAGGCAGAGTGACATGGCAGGAAGCACTGAAAGAGAAATGGTCAGATAAATTGGATACATTGAATATGACGTTGAATGTGCTCCTTGAGCAATTCTGAATTGCCCAGAATGAGGTTAAATTTTTCCTGTCATCTCAGTAGGGACTATAATTTACCAAGAAGAAAGGCATTCCTGTCTGGAATTCACACTGCATCTCATGGCAGAAATATTCTACTGGGAAGTGACGTGAAAAACAAACAAAAACCTGAACATTTGGAGTGCTTTGGATATGAACTCCAAAACGCTGGGCAGTGGCCAAGAGCATGAGAACTAGCATGGGGGTGCTTGTGTTTGAATCCCGGCTCCTCTGCCTTTTATCTCTACTTTGCTCAACAGTAAAAGGGGATAATGATAACATTTAACACTTGAGGTTGTGGTGAGGATTGACATATTATTGAGTGTATGTAGAAATCTGAGAATAGTGTCTGAAATATAAAATACCCAATAAATAAATATGAGATGTAAATGTTATGTAACTTCTCTAGACATTATTTCCATTTTACAACTTATATAAGATTTATTTTGTATTATCTGAGCTGACATAATTATTATAACTGCTAATAAAGGTTAGACAGTGCTTGGGATATGATTAGTGCTCAGTAAAACCACATTTTCTCCCATTATCCCCCCCCCTCTTCTGATTGTAAGGTTTACTTCTATTTAGCCATAATTTCATCCCTTGTTATAGAAACCTGACCAGTCCCAGTACCCTTATGCATAGTCCATTGTTGACTTCAGTTGCTGTGTCTTTTTAAGTTCATCATAGTTGGAATTTGTTGAGTTTTTTGCATGTAAAAATCAATGTTTTTCATTAAAATATATATATATTATAAATTATTTTCCTGTCACTGCCACCCAAGCATCTGTTGTATTCATTGGCAGTAGCAATCGATTCTAATTGAAACAGTGAGTTCCAAGTGGCATTTTTAATTGCCCCTATTTCTTTTAAAAAATAATTACTATCTCTTTAACTGATATTATCACTATCATCGTTTCCTTTAGTTCTTTGGGCATTTTTAAAATAGTTGATTTAAAGTCATGGTTTATTAAGTTCAGTGTTTTGGCCTTCTCAGGGACAGTTTCTATTGGTATATTTTTTTCCTGTGTATGGGCCATACTTTTTTTATTCTTTTTGTTTGTTTCTTTTGATGCCCCATAATCTGCTGAAAAGTGGACATTTTAAAGTGTATTTATATATTTTGACAGAGAGAAAGAGAGAAGGAGAGAGAGAATTGAGTGAAAGAGTGGCACAAAGAAAGGGAGAGAGAGAATCCCAAGCAGGCTCTGCACTGTCAGCAGGAATCCTATGTTAGGCTTGATCTCACAAACCATGGGATCATGATGTGAGCCCAAAACCAAGAGCCAGATAATTAACCAACTGAGTTACGTAGGCACCCCTGGAAAACTGGACTTTAAAACAATTTTTTTAACGTTTATTTATTATTGAGAGACAGACACAGAGCATGAGCAGGGGAGGGGTAGAGAGAGGGGGGAGACACAGAATCTGAAGTAGGCTCCAGGCTCTGAACTGTCAGCACAGAGCCCGATGTGGAGCTCGAACTCATCAACTGTGTGATCTGAGCTGAAGTTGGTCGCTTAACCAACTCAAATCTTTTCTGGTCATGTCTACAGCCCTGGGAATGTGCAGAGCCCTAACTTGCACATGGCCTTGTATATCTAAGGGATATGTCAAAAATATTCAAAGTTCTTATAAATATCTCATTCTTCAGCTTTTCCTTTCTGGCTTTTTACTTAATTTATTACTCTCCCCAATTGTTATCCACTATCACAGGCAGCTGCAAAGTTAACTGATTGCCTGTAATTGGTTTTAACAAATGCCCACAGGGAAAAAGGATATTTCTATTAGGACGGCTATAGATCAGATCAAATAGAGACAGCCTTGCAAGAGTGGTCTTTACAGGAAGTATCAAATAAGTCAAATAATTACAAGTTTCTAAAGGACATTTTGAAAGAAGTCCAGCCCCAGTCTGCTATCTACTGATGCCACCAGGCTATTGGTTTTCACTCTGCACACGGGTTGACAATCTTTAAGACTTCTATAGAGCTGGAGAGTGAGGAAATGGGATTAGAACAAATCAAAATGACACAAAACCACAAATCTTACAAAAATTCAACCATTTTTCCTAAATACAATCTCCCTGCATAGATGCAAGCCTTGGTTTAATGTCTAGAATTCCAAACAGGTTTGATTTAGACCATCATTTTTCTCATTTTCTCATTGTTTCAATTGAAGAGGAAAATTTCTGAGGTTGTTACTTGGCCATTTTCACAGATGTCACTGCAGTACTCCTTATTATTTCTTTGCTGGAAGACATGAGAGCCAAGAAATCCATTAGGGAAAAAGGGAGGAAGTGTGTTATATATGAGAAAATGGTTTTTAGATCAGACTTGTTATGAATACCAGGTCAGTCACTTATCAGTTAGATGATGTTATCTAAACCATGATTGAAACTTTAGTTTCCTCATCCTTAGCAAGAGGTATCCTACAAACCTCCTTGTTGTGCAGTTGTGAGTATCATATGGATTATTTACTTAGGTTGCAAGATGGCAGGAGAGCAACAGATGTTATTTCCCTCACCAGCATCTACCCCCCTTTTGGGACAATCATAGGACAGACACGGTAGAAACCAGAGAACTTGTCTCCTGTCAGTTGTGGATGTTCTCAGGCAGGAATGCTGGGCTGAGAAGAGAACTTCTGACTTCACAGAGGAAGGACTTCCTGTCACTTTTCTCCTAAGAGCACTGTCATTCTCAGCCCTGGGTTAAAATCCTCCACCTCTCTTTGACTATTATTACTCTCATCCCCGTGTCCATTTAGTTTTCACATTTAATAGCCTTTCTACAAACATTCCTGCCCATTCATTTATACCATATCTGCCTGAGTAGAGACTTTCACCATCTGAATTACCAAAGCAATCTCTTAATTTTTCCCTGTACCAGCTCCACCAGAATGCATCAATGATTCTCTTGGCCTACATAGTGCTCACTCTAAAATCCAAACACTCCTGGTGAGGTTCCTTAAAATATACACATTATCTTTTGTTTAAAACTTGGGAGGGGCGCCTGGGTGGCGCAGTCGGTTAAGCGTCCGACTTCAGCCAGGTCACGATCTCGCGGTCCGTGGGTTCGAGCCCCGCGTCAGGCTCTGGGCTGATGGCTCGGAGCCTGGAGCCTGTTTCCGATTCTGTGTCTCCCTCTCTCTCTGCCCCTCCCCCGCTCAAGCTCTGTCTCTGTCTGTCCCAAAAATAAATAAAAACGTTGAAAAAAAAAATTTAAAAAAATAAAAATAAAAAAAAAAAAACTTGGGAAATGATGCCGGCATGTATCATCCTTTGGGAATTGGTCTTATCTCTCTACTTCTATCCATTGATTTTGGCTAAAATAATTAAACTTTTTCCCTTTCGTGGGCAGTAAAAAGAGAAGTGTGTATATTACAGCCTGGTGCAAGTCAGGGTACCAGGAGCTGCTCAAGGACATGCTTATTTGCCATCAGATTCCTTCATGTCTTCTCTCCTATTTCTCATTCACTCCCGGGTAATACTTTAGTAATATCGTGCCATAAAACTGTGCTTCCACTGCCACCACGGACCTCACCATCACTGTATGTGCTGGATTCTCACTTCAGAGGTTCATACAGTTGACTGTTCCTTATTTCTTGATTCTTTCTCCTTTCCTGGATTAGGTAGAGCCACATTTCCCTGGTCCTAGGCTGATTTCCATGTTCACCTCTCTTCAGTTTCCTTTACAAATGATTCTTCAATTTTTTTTCCCTAAATTCTGCACAGCTTTTTTCCTAAGCCTGCTCTAGTTTTAACTCTGTATTTTTGCTGAGGGATCTTAGAAATATCAGATTTCAAATCTATATCTTTAGTTATGATTTATAATATTTCCAACTAATAGTTTGGCATCTATAGTTAGTTGGTTGGTGCATAGAATTGGAAAGTCAACATGTGCCAAATATGAATGCAAACCTGTTCTTGATAGTTTCCTTTTCTCAATAAATGACATGATTTTTTTTTGTTCTGAACTGCATTACCTAGGCTTTTCTGAAGAGTCAGAATCAATAAGATAGATTAGATAGATATAGATATTCTATATGGATATAGATAGATATAGATATAAGGATGGATTTATATTAAGGAATTGGCTCATGTTCATGTAATTATGGAGGTTGAAAAGCCCCATTATTTGTCATGTGCAAATGCAAACCCAGAGAACCTGGTGATGTAATGCTGTCTAAATCTGAAGGCCTGCAAACAAGATCAGCTGATAGTAGAGACTCTAGTCCACATCTGATGGCCTGAGAATCAGGAGCACCAAGGACCCAAGAAGATGATGTCCTAACTGAAGCAAACAGATAAGAAGCTCTTGAGTTTTTTTTTTTTTTCCTCCAACTTTTTGGTCACTTCAGGCCTTCGGTGGATTGGGTGATGCTCATAGCTGTTGACAATGGCAACTTGCTTTTTTAAGTCCACAATTCAAACACTAATTTCATCCAGAAACACTCTTACAAACACACCTGTTTAACCAACTATCCAAAACTGTTTAACCAACTATCCAGGCACCATGGGAACCAGTCAGTTGACACATAAAATTAACTACCACACAGACTAAAGGAAAAACCCAGGTGTCATTCTGCACATATGTTTCTCATTCATTTTCCATATCCATGCCAGTAGTCACCAAATTCTAAATATTCTACACCCTCAGTATAAGTCAAACAGCAATTCCCAAGGTGCAGTGAATGTTTGAGATGACACCTAATGGGGGAAAATAGAGGAAATTAACCAGAGCAAGCAGAATGATTGCTAGACAAAGCTAAGATTTGAGGCCAGGGATATTCATTGTGTTAATTTGTGGATATTTATGATTTTTGACCATGGTATTTACTATGTACTGATTGTATGACACCAAAACAAAAACAAAAACAAAAACAAAAACAAAAGCTCTCATATGTTGAGGTCTAACCCCCAATGTAACTGTGTTGGAAGTTAGCATTTAGAGGGGTATTAAAGTTAAATGAGATTATGAAGTTCAGGCTCTAGGATAATAGGATTATTGTCCTTCTAAGAAAGGCACCAGAGAACCCCCCCTCCCGCCACCTCTCTGCTAATGCTCAGAGAAAAGGTGAAGAGAAGGCAGAGTGCTGTCTGCAAGCCAGGAAGAGAGTCTTCACCAGAAATTGAAGCCTACCTGACCTTTCTCTTGGACTTTCTAGACTCCAGAACAGTGAGAAAATAAATTGCCATGTTTGAACCATCCAGGCTATGGCACTCTGTCATGGCAGCCCCAGAAGATTACTACAGTGTTCCCCAGTACGAGAAATAGAAGCAGAGGGGCTGCGTGGTGAGATTTATCCAGGTTAGGAGCCAGAGAGCTACTCTGAAGGAAGGACAAATCCTCCCCTGCCAGACAAACAATCTCTGGTGGAAGGAGATTAGTTTTTGTCATTCTTGTGTTAGGATTATGATTATATAGTTATAAAAATTCTGTGATCTCAAGGGTGCAGGGAGATCAGTCGAATAAGCGTCCGACTTCAGCTCAGGTCATGATCTCAAGGTTCATGAGTTCTAGCTTGCATCAGGCTCTGTGTTGACAGTGTGGAGCCTGCTTGGGATTCTCTTTCCCTGTCTCAGCCCCACCTTCACTCTCTCACTCTCTCTCAAAAATAAATAATCTTTAAAGAATTTCAGTGATCTTAGAAGTCATTTATACTTTAAGCCTAATTTTCTCATCTAGTCCACTGTCTCATCTAGGCAATAAGCAAAGGAACACTTAATTCTCCATTTAGAGCAAGTCTCCTCTATGAGTCATTATATCACTGTATGACTTGCTGAAGGCTTGCTTTCGTTTCTTATACATATTTAAAAGCAACAATCACTTTGGAGCAGAATATTTTGGCAGTGTTTGTTTGTTCTGAATATAAATATATTATTAAGGAAATATGGCAGTGGGAGTGGTTTTGTCTCTTTCTTCCCCGATCCAAATTTAAATGTGTCAAAGTTCTTAATGGAGAGTTAGATGATAGAAAATGAAAGAAAGATTCAAATACCAAAGATCTCTTTCTTCACATGTTTCACTTCAGAACATTTTTGCAATTGTGACTGAATGGCTATCATTAGATTATATTGTTAACTAGAAAGAAAAATATAATCCCAAATAGGTGAATTGTGACATTTAGAACTTGTATATATAACTGACATGTTTTTATGGCCTACAATATTTTTAAAAAATCACGGAAGACTTTAAACATGAAAAAGTCATGTCACATGTATGTATGTGTTTGGTTTGAGAAGACGTGAATTAGAAAAGTTATGCTTCGTTCAAATAAACACCATTTTTATGAGTTTTATGAAATATTTTGAGTTATATACAATCCAAAAATGATGTAATCTATTGAAATGTTTCCTGTTTTCTTAGTGATATACATTTCTCTTACATTTAATAATAATTAAAAACTTATTGTAAGATATAGCAAAACAAGTGGATTTATTTTTATTTTCATATGATTTATATGTACTCAAGCTCCCAGTGTCATACAGGTTAAAACATATGCGTACACACATACAAATCACAGGGTTTTTGTATTAATTGCTAAGCCATTGTCTCTCAGCTTCAAACCCTTCTGTGCTCTGCTTGGGGATGCCTAGGCTGGGACCACACTTTCCCTCCACCTGCTGGCTGGCTGTTAGAATCTGCCCTGAAAAGGCAGTAGAGTCCGATTAGAGAGCTCGGGCAGGGCTAGGGGATTTGTCTATCCTATGCACACTCTGTTCCTGTTAGTGTCACTCTAGCATCCGCTGTTTTCCTTGGCTGTACCAGTTGATTCTCATAGAAACAGTAGGTTCCCGAGGTTCCTCAGAAAATTAAAAATAGACCTACCCTATGACCCAGCAATAGCACTGCTAGGAATTTATCCAAGGGATACAGGAGTACTGATGCATAGGGGCACTTGTACCCCAATGTTCATAGCAGCACTCTCAACAATAGCCAAATTATGGAAAGAGCCTAAATGTCCATCAACTGATGAATGGATAAAGAAATTGTGGTTTATATACACAATGAATACTACGTGGCAATGAGAAAAAATGAAATATGGCCTTTTGTAGCAACGTGGATGGAACTGGAGAGTGTGATGCTAAGTGAAATAAGCCATACAGAGAAAGACAGATACCATATGTTTTCACTCTTATGTGGATCCTGAGAAACTTAACAGGAACCCATGGGGGAGGGGAAGGAAAAAAAAAAAAAAGAGGTTAGAGTGGGAGAGAGCCAAAGCATAAGAGACTGTTAAAAACTGAGAACAAACTGAGGGTTGATGGGGGGTGGGAGGGAGGGGAGGGTGGGTGATGGGTATTGAGGAGGGCACCTTTTGGGATGAGCACTGGGTGTTGTATTGAAACCAATTTGACAATAAATTTCATATATATAAAAAATAAATAAATAAATAAATAAATAAGAAACAGTAGGTTCCCAGTGACATTTTAAAATTGCCCCTTACTTTGAACCAACCTCATCATGTCCCTCATGTATACCAGCGCTGCCTGGCTGGAATCCCTCCTCAGAATCCTATTACCAGTGCACCCTCTTTTGCCAGAACCTCCTCTTTTAGGACCATTGCTGATTACAGCTGTTACTCTCAATTATAGCTTGATTGCCATTACACAGAAACAAAACTCCTTCCATCACAGCTAAGTAACTTACATAACCACGGGTTCCAAGATTTTACTTTTAAAAATAAAATTAATAGGCACCTGAGTGGTTCAGTCAGTTAAGCATCCAACTTCCCCAGGTCATGATCTCGTGGTTCATGAGCCCAAGCCCCAGGTCGGGCTGTGTGCTGACAGCTCAGAGCCTGGAACCTGCTTCTGATTCTGTGTCTCTTTCTTTCTTGGCCCCTCCCCTACTCACTCTCTTTCTCTCTCTCTCTCTCAAAAATATAAATAAAACATTTAAAAAAATCAAAATCAAAATCAAATTAAGAATAACTAAGCATGAACCCCACTTCATTGAATCAATATTGACTTGTGAATACATGAGGTGATTTGGAAGAAAGTAAAAGCTCCATCTACCTCATTAAGGAATATTTCCAAAACAAAGTAGCCCTATGATTATTATTCAGAAATTTTAAAGATTATCATATTGCTTTTATTAATGTATTTTATAATCATTGTTATAATAAAACATTTTAACATTTGGAGACTAGTGTACAGGAAATAAAGCAATTGCTTATTCTTTGACAAGAATAGAAGAGTTATCATAACGACATTCAAGCAAAAAAATACATGTGGGAAAATGGAGTTACTTCAAACAGAAAAAGCATAATGTCAAATTTCTGACAGCTAAGGAAAGCTTGCTCAAATACTTTTAAATGGATAGTGACGAATTACAAATTTCAAGGGCATACAGTGTCCATAGGATGAATTAAATATTGTCTATGGGAATTTAATTTTTAAATGGCAAAGTTCACAATATAACAGAAATTGCATCCTTTTCTACTCTTCAAACTTTTAATGATAATTCTTATAGTCAAGTTAAAGTTATAGAAGGTAATATCATGTTTTGAATATTCTTTTAGGAAATCTCCATATGAAATGTTTGAAGACCTCTAGATTGAAATAATTCAGAGGAGATAGATCTGTTACAAGGGGAGAGAGTCGAGTATTTTTAGACATGGGAGAAAAATGAACTATCCTGGAAAGGGCTTTGACGGAGGGAATCCTTGGTGCAGAGAGCAGAGAGATGGTTGGAGTTAGGGAGCTGAGAGGATCTACCTAGAGCACTGATGTCATTTCCTACCAGGCTGGCTTCATGGCAAACGAGCAGGACAGTTACATGGTGCCCACGCTCAGAAGGGCCTTGTGCTTTTCTCAAAGCTCTGCTGTCGTCATAATGAAATTCTTGGTAATTTGATCTTTGAACTTGTGTTTTGTAAATGAAGCCTACAATACAATCATGTATGCATGTTTCACCACCATTATTTGCTGCTGATAAGCATAGAATTATGGTGGATTCACATTGAAAGTGAGTTCCAGGAGGCACAGAAATAAAGAGAAGAGAAGAAAGCAAGGCAACAAGGATAGAAAAGAGATACAGAGAGACAAGAGGGAGGATAAAACATCAAAATATACCAGACATTTCATTTCTATTTCTTGACAAAGTCGTCAAGGAAGATTCTCCTTATTTCTTTCTCATTTTTTCACCACGCCCTTTCTTGTTCTCTTTTTCAAAGTGTGCTTCATGGACCAAGTCCCTGGAGGTCACCACTTTGCTTTACACTCCTGAGCATCACAGACAGAGTCAATAAATAAGCTCACTTATCAAGCCCGTTGACCAGAGGAGGCTGGGCCATAGAGCTGAGCTGAAGACATTCACTGAGCCCAGAAAACTCAGGTGAGAGAAAGATCAGCTATTTCAACCCAGATTACACATTCAGCCCCCTCTACTCCCTCATCCCACACCCACCCAAACCTGCACAGAAACACAACTTTCTCCTCCTTCAGTCACACTGTGGATTCAGATACACACCTCCGGCACAAGCTGTCACTGGACCACCCTCCGTCCACACAGCCTCACACTCAAGACATCTCCAACACAGCTCCAACCTCAGCATGCCCCACCTGCAAGTGCATGTCTACCACACAGGTATGGTCTTGAAATCAGATTCCAACAACTGTGTTCAATGAAAGAATACAGACTGAGGTCTAGGTAAGACAAGGGAACACAAGGACACATTCTAGGACAATTTTGGGGAGACATCCTCATTGTGCACTAGAGTGACACTCTCTCAATATCCTTCTCCCATTACTTCCCCGGGGGAAAAAAGTCCAATTCTGATTTTACCATAGTTTTTTCCTCACCACATCTCAGAATGTCTAGAGTACTAGTATCGTATCATAACCACATGAAATCTTCCTTAAGGGACAAGAATAGGCTGGGAAGAGAGGGGAGATAAGATGGTGGTGATTCCAGCTCTCTTCCCTCCACCACCCAAGCCTCTCTCCCTTACTGTTAAGGCTCATGTCAAGGCTGAGAAAACCCATTGGTGTCATCAGTGAAAGAGTCTGTGCAAACAGGAGGGGCTCCCTAATTCTCCTCATCTCGTTGATATTCATTAATGCATCAAGTGACTGCAGCCTTATGAATTGTTATTAGACAAAGTGCCTTGTTTGAAAGAGATAGGAATTCAGATACTGGTCAGATTCATGAACACTTGGGTGAAGTAAAACTTGAAACTCTGAATCAGCACATATAAATCAGGCGCCTCATTTCAGTTGTGCTTCATTTGTGCTTCAGTTGTGCTAATGACTTAACACGCTTTGTGATGTGGATGACATCAATTTACTTCTCTGGACCTTGTCTTCACATTGATTAGGGGTGCAAATGATGACTATATTTTTTCCAGAAGGTTTTTCAGAAATAAAGAAGTGCAAAGAATGGAGCGATTGTTTGGGGTGTCTAATTTTTTTAATCTCGTGAACATTGTTTGCTCAACCAGAAACTTTGTGAAGATACTAAACCACGATGCCATTTCAAATTTATAGATGGAAAAAAAAACATGGCCCAAATCAGTTATGGGATTGTTCCAGTGCCATAAAATGAGCAGATAGGTAAGAGAGGATGACTATAGAGTCACTAATTTTTCCAAATTAAGACTGGCCAAAGAATTGGAAGATTTGTTCAAAATCACAAATCAATTTTATTAGAGAATCAGAGCTAAAATTCAAATTTCTCAGAATCCTGTACAGATTTCTTTTTAGTAGACCATATATTTACTAGTGAGAACATTTGAAAATACTGTCTAGACTTCTACAACAAAAATAAATTCCCCTGAGGTGCCTGGGTGGCTCAGTTGGTTAAGCGTCCAACTCTTGATTTTCTCTCAGGTCATGATCCTAGGGTAGTGGGATGGAGCCCTGTATCAGGCTCTGTGCTGAGCATGGAGACTGCTTAAGATTCTCTCCCTCTGCCTCTCTCCCTCTGCCCCTCTCCCCCGCTTGCTGTCTCTCTCTCGCTCTCTCTCTCAAATGAAAAAACAACAACGACAATGACAAACAAATTTCCTTTCCAAAATGTCTTCATTGTGAGCAACAATAGGACACTCAATTTCCTCCCGAGATCTGCCTGTCAGCACTTGGTATTCTGACCTAACCTCAGTATCCAACCATCACACTGGGAGGCATGCAGGACCTCAGGCTGGCTTTGCCATAGTAGAGAGTGCTGTCTCTCAGCTAGAATGTCTCATGTATGTCTTGCTTTCTTCTACTATATCCTGATGAATTCTCAAATCATTGTAGATATGTAAGCATATTCAGTTAGCCTAATCTCTTTCTAGGCATTAATGGTGAGATAGAAACTATAGTTACGTGGTGTATATCAATGTAGACACATTGGACAGAAAATAAACTGGATGAACTATTATATCCTAAGTCCAAAAGCCAATGTTATGTTACATAGGCTTTCGTGAACATTGAGACTTTAGTGAACACTGATCAAAATGTCTAGGTCCAGACATGGGCATAGTCAGTGTGGAGGTCGCAATTGCATAAAGACATAGTCTCAGCCAACGGGATTTTGTAAAGTAGTAGAAGGATGAAAACACAAACAAACAAAACAAAACAAAAAACTTAAGGGCCAGAAGAAAGGGAGGGCTTCTAGGAGGCAGAAAATTTTTCACTGAAGCTTAGCAAAAAGAGAAGGGGGGAAATAAAACCAAAGACTCCATGAGCATGAAAAAGGCATAAATGAAAGAGGCAAGGAGCAACTGTTGATGTGAGTTGACCAAAGTAATAAAGGATGGATAGGATGTGTAGGAGATATGTCATAATGTATCAGATTGGAAAGATGCTTAAATAGTTAGGTTGGTGGTTGGAATACAGACCTCAAAACATGATTGATGAGCACAGATATTAGCAAACAGAAAAAAAAACAAAACAAAACAGCAGACTATATGTGATAGAGTCTTTCAATATTCTTGAATAAGTTACTAACAATAAATATTTTTCTCAACATAAAAAAGATTATTTCACAGAAATGTCATCATTTTATGTGAATGACCCAACCACCTGATGTTACAGGGAAAGTATTCCATCATCCCTGGATAAGGGCCTTTATTTCCAAGCAGAATGCCTGCTTTCAACATCAGTGATGACAGTCTCCCAGGCACACTCATCCTGACGGGCATCCCAGGGCTGGAGTGGGCCCACATCTGGATCGCCATCCCCTTCTGCGCCATGTATCTGGTAGCGCTGGCTGGGAATGCTGTCCTCATCCTGGTCATTGTGACAGACAGTGCTCTTCATGCACCCATGTACCTCTTCCTGTGCCTTCTTTCGCTCACCGACCTGGCTCTCAGCTCCACCACGGTGCCCAAGATATTAGCCATTTTGTGGCTTCATGCTGGAGAGATTTCCTTTGGTGGATGCCTGGCCCAGATGTTTTGTGTCCATTCTATCTATGCTCTGGAGTCCTCAGTTCTTCTCGCCATGGCCTTTGATCGCTACGTAGCTATATGCAACCCACTGAGATATACAACCATCCTCAACCATACTGTCATAGGCAAAATTGGCCTTGCCAGCATACTCCGTAGTATAGCTGTTGTCTCCCCATTCATCTTCCTGCTGAAGCGACTGCCTTACTGTGGTCACCATGTCATGGCCCACACATACTGTGAGCACATGGGCATCGCTCGCCTGGCCTGTGCCAACATCACTGTCAATATTGTCTATGGGCTGACTGTGGCCCTGCTGGCCGTGGGTCTGGATGCCATCCTCATTGCCATTTCCTACGGCTTTATCCTCCATGCTGTCTTCCGCCTTCCATCTCAAGATGCCAGGCACAAGGCTCTGAGTACCTGTGGCTCCCACCTGGGGGTCATCCTGGTCTTCTACATTCCTGCCTTCTTCTCCTTCCTCACCCACCGCTTTGGCCAGCACCGAGTCCCCAAGAATGTGCACATTTTTCTGGCCAACCTGTACGTGCTGGTGCCTCCTGTGCTCAACCCGATCATCTATGGGGCTAGGACCAAGGAGATTCAGAGCCGACTTCTGAGACTGCTTCACTTGAGGAGGGTCTCAGTATGACTTCTGAGTGGCTGTTGGAAATGATGAAGAACGGTAAATGATAATTGGTAAAAGATAAAGTAAATGATAAAGGTAAAGGATGATTGTTTAGAACTTTAACATGGATGGAAGCCTGTGATGTGAGAGGCAGAGTGACATGGTAGGAAGCACTGGAAGAGAAATGGTCAGATAAATTGGATACATTGAATAAGATGTTGAATGTGCCCCTTGATCAATTCTGAATTGCCCAGAATGAGATTAAATTTTTCTGTCGTCTCAGTAGGGACTAAAATTTGCCAAGAAGCAATGCTTCCCCATCAGAAGTTCATACTATAGCTCATGGTAGAATTATTCTACTGGGAGGTGAAGTGATAAACAAAAACCAGAACATTTGAAATAAATATGAATTTAACTCCAAACCTTTGAGCAATGATTAAGAGCACATGATCATAAGGATTATAATCAGAGGGGCTGGGTTTGACACTGAGTTATCCACTCACTAATTTTTGTGTTTTGAGCTATTGCGATATCCTTCTGTGCCTATTTAGGTCAACTATAAAGGGGATAATAATATCTAACTCCTGAGGTCGTGGTGAGGGTAAAATAAATTGGTGACTGAATGTATAAAACTTAGAATACTGTCTGAAGCATAAAATGCTCAATAAAGAAATGTAAGATGTAAAAGTTATGTAACTTCTGAAAACATTATTTTAGTTTTAACTCATCTAAGAATAATTTTGTATTATCTCATCTGACATTATTTTTGTTGTGATGTTATATAACTGCTGTATAAATTTAGACACTGCTTGGCATATAATTAGCGCTCACTGAAACCATGTTTTCTCCCCTTTACTATCCACTCCTCTGATTGTGAGGTCCATCTTCTTTTAGCCACAAATTTATCCCTTATTAAGGATATACAGGAGTCCCAGAATGTTCAGAGGATGTTCAGAGTCCCAGTGCCTTTCTGCATAACCCTTGTTCATTTTAGTAACTAAATATATCTTTTAAATTTATCATACTTGAAGTTTGTTGTGATTCTGTTAATTAAAATTGTTCACCAGATTGGGAGAGTTTAACTGTTATTTCTTCAAATATTCCTTCTTTTTCTTTCTCTCTGTCCATTCTGCTCCTTTCATACGTTCATACATATATGTTAGCATTCTTGATGATGTCTCATAAGTCCCTGAACTTCTGCTGACTTCCCTTCCTTCTTTTTCTTTCAGTTACTCAGACTGAATAATCTCCATTGACCAATATTCATGTTAGGTCTTTCTTTCTTCTGTACTGTCAAATGTACTGTTGAGCCTTAGGGTAAGTTTTTTTTTTTTTTTTTTTAGTTTCAATTATAGTATTTTGTAACTCCAGACTTCACGTATGATTTTTAAAAAATAGTTATTATCTCTTTACTGATATTATCACTATCACAAGTTCCTTTAGTTCATTGAGTATATTTAAAATAGCTGATTTAAAGCATGGTTTATTAAGTCCAATATTTTGGCTTCCCTGGGGACAGTTTCTCTTGTCATTTTTTCCTGTGTATGAGCCATTTGTTTCTTTTGATGACCCATAACCTGATGAAAACTAGACATTTTATTTTTTTATTTTTTTTTTAATTTTTTTAACATTTTTTAATTTTATTTTTGAGACAGAGAGAGACAGAGCATGAACGGGGGAGGGGCAGAGAGAGAGGGAGACACAGAATCGGAAGAAGGCTCCAGGCTCTGGGCCATCAGCCCAGAGCCTGACGCGGGGCTCGAACTCACGGACCGCAAGATCGTGACCTGAGCCGAAGTCGGACACTCAACCGACTGAGCCACCCAGGCGCCCCTAGACATTTTAAATAATATCATGCACAACGCTGTGAATCACATTTTCCACTTTCCCTAGAATTTGTTTTTGTTGCTCTTTGTTGTTGTTATTGTGATTAGCATTTGCTTAGTGATTTTCTGAATTAATTTTGTAACATCAATTGTTTATTAGGTGTAGCGACTGATGTCTCTGCTGAGTTATTTCAGGGGTCAGCTAATAATTGGAAAGAGATTTCCTAACATACCTAGAAGCAGTAACTCTTTGTCTTTGCTCAGAAATCTATACGCATGATGGAGCACAAATCCAACACTTAGCCATTCACTATGGGCCTCTATGCCCATAGTGAGACTTGCTTGTGCACAGTCTCAAGGTGAGCCAGGGATGAGGTCTGACAGCTTTCTCAGATAGTCCTGGGCATGTGCAGAGCCCTGACATGCACATGGCCTTGTATACTTCAGGGATATGTCAAAAATATTGAGGGGCGCCTGGGTGGCGCAGTCGGTTAAGCGTCCGACTTCAGCCAGGTCACGATCTCGCGGTCCGGGAGTTCGAGCCCCGCGTCAGGCTCTGGGCTGATGGCTCAGAGCCTGGAGCCTGTTTCCGATTCTGTGTCTCCCTCTCTCTCTGCCCCTCCCCCGTTCATGCTCTGTCTCTCTCTGTCCCAAAAATAAATAAACGTTGAAAAAAAAAAAATTTAAAAAAAAAAAAAATATTGAAAGCTTTTCCTTTTTAGCTTTTTGGTTAATTTATTACTTTCCTGAAGTGTTACCCACTATCATAGGAAGCTGCAATGTTAACTGATTGCCTTTAATTATTTTTGACAATTATCCATATGAAAAAAAGGATGTTTGCATTAAGAGAGATAAGGACCACATCAGATAGAGACAGCCTTGCAAGAGTGGTCCTCACAGGAAGTATCAGACAGACCAAATAAGGACAATTTTCAGGAAAGGAGATTTTGAAAGAAGTCCAGCTCCAATCTGCTCCCTCTAGATGTCACCAGGTTATTGGTTTTCACTGCGCACTCTGGTTGTTTTTTTTTAAGGGAATGGGAATTAAAGTATATTAGAATGACACAAAGCCACTGATATTACCCAAAATTCAATCATTTTTCCTAAATACAATCTCCCTGAATAGATGTAAACCTTGCTTTAATGTCTAGAATTCTGAACAAGTTGATTCAGACCATTTTTGCCCATTTTCTCATTGTTTCAATGTTAGAAGAAAATTTCCAAGGTCCTTACTCTGCCATTTTCATAGATGTCACCACCATTCTCCGTATTATTTCTTTGCTGGGGAAGACATGCGAGCCAAAAAAAAAAAAAAAAACCATTAGGGAAAAGGGAGGAAGTGGTTTTTGGATCAGACCTGTTATGAATACTAGGTCAGCCACTTATCAAGTAGATGATGGTATCTAAACAACGATTGAAACCTTAGTTTCCTCATCCTTAGGAAGGATATCTTGAGGAAGGATATCTTGCAACCTCCTCATTATGCAGTTGTGAGTATCTTATGGATTATTTACTTAGGTTTCAAGATGGCAGGAGTTAGATGTTATTTTCCTTCACCATCATCTACTCCCTTTGTGGGACAATGATAGGACAGACAGGGTAGAGATTAGAGAACTTGTCTCCTGTCAGTTGTGGATGTTCTTAGGCAGAAATTCTGGACTGAGAAGGGAACTTCTGACTTCACAGATGGACAGGCAAATGTGCATATATCTTCCTGTCACTTTTCTCCTAGGGGCACTGCTATTCTCAGCCCTGGTTTCAAATCTTCCACTCCTCTTTGACTATTTACTCTCATCCCCGTGTACATTTAGTTGTCAAGTTTCATAGCCTTTCTACAAACATTCCTGCCCCTTCATTTATACCATAGCTGCCCAAGTGTAGATTTTTGGCATCTGAATTACCAAAGCAATCTCCTAATTTTTCCCTACACATCTCTGCCAGAATGCATCAATTTCTTCCCTTGGCTGACAGAGTGATCCCTCTAAAATCCAAATATTCCTTGTGAATTCATCAAAGCATACACATTATCCTTCTTTCAAAATTGGGTAACGACCGAGGTGTGAATCATCCTTCAGGTCTCAGTCTTAACTCATCTCTCTACTTCTACCTATTGATTTTTGGCTAGAATACTTAATCTTCTTCTGTTATTGGGCAGTAAAAGAAGTGTGTATATTATAGCCTAGTGCAAGTTGCTATACCATCTGTTGCTCAAGGTCATGCTTATTTGCCATAGGATTCCTTTATGTCTTCTTTCCTGGGATTCATTCACTCCCTCATGGACAATATTTTAGTAATATTGTACCATAAAACTGTGTGTCCACTCTCACTGCTGACCTCACCATTACTGTTTGTGCTGGATTTTCACTTGTGAGACTGACAGTTGATTGTTCCAGATTTCTTGATTGTGTTTCCTTTCTTTTTTATTAAAAAAATTTTTTTTCAACGTTTATTTATTTTTGGGACAGAGAGAGACAGAGCATGAACGGGGGAGGGGCAGAGAGAGAGGGAGACACAGAATCGGAAACAGGCTCCAGGCTCTGAGCCATCAGCCCAGAGCCTGACGCGGGGCTCGAACTCACGGACCGCGAGATCGTGACCTGGCTGAAGTCGGAAGCTTAACCGTCTGCGCCACCCAGGCGCCCCGATTGTGTTTCCTTTCTTGGATTACTAACTGCCGCACTTCTTTGGTCCTCCTCCTATTTCCATGTTTACCTTTCTTCAGTTTCCATTACAAATGTTTCTCCTATTTTGTCTCCTAAATACTAACATTCTCCATGCTCTTTCTCAGCCTGCTTCAATGTTGGATCTGTGTATTCTCACCGGATGATCTTGGAAAACATCAGATTTCAAAGTTACATCTTTAGTTATAATTTATAATTACTTTTCAAGTAATAGTTTGGCATTTATAGTTGGACTCTTCATATAATTCAAAAGTCAACATGTGCCAAATATGAATGTAAACTTGTTTTTTCTAGTACTTTTCTCAATAAATGACATGATTTTTTTTTTTTGTATTTGTGTAGCTGATCAGTATTACTTCGGCTTCTCTGAAGAGGAAGAATCAATAGGATGATTAGATAGATAGTAGATGGAGAGATAGATAGATAAACAAATGGATTTATTATAAGGAATTGACTCTTGTTCACATAATTGTAGAGGCTGAAAAGTCCCATGATTTGTCATGTGCAAGATGGAAACCCTGGGGAGCTGGTGGTGTAATGCTATCTAAATCTGAAGGCCTGCGAACGAGAGCAGCTGAAGGTAGAGATTCTAGTCCACTTCTGAGGGCCCGAGAATCAGGAGTACCAAGAACCAGAAAAGATGATGTTCCACCTGAAGCAAACAGAGGAAGCACCTAGGTTTTTCTTCCTCCTAATTTTTCTCTATTCAGGCCTTCATTGGTTGGGATTATGTTCCCTGATGTTGGGGATGACAAACTGCTTTATTGAGTCCACCAATTCAAATACCAATTTCATCCAGAAACACTCTAAGAAGCACACATAGAAAACTGTTAAGCCATCAATCCAGTATCCATGGGAACCAGTCAAGAGAACACATAAAATTAACAATTACACTGTCTAATCCAGAGCAAGTATCCTTTGCCCATATTTTTTTCGTTCATTCCCCATATCCACTTCAGTAGTCACCAAACCCTAAATATTCTACATCCTGAGTATAAGTCAGACAATTCCAAAGGTGCAATGAATTTTTGAGATGACCCCTAGTGGGGAAATAGAGGAAATTAACAAGAGCAGGCAGAATGATTGCTGGATAAAGCTAAGGTTTGAGGCCAGAGATATTCCTCATTCATTGTGTTAATTTGTGGATGGTTATGAGTTTTATTCATAGTATTTTCTAGATGATTGTATGCCACCAAAAATAAAACAAAATAAAATAAAATAAAATAACCCTCATATGTTGAAGTTCTAACCCCCAATGTAAATGTGTTGGAAGACAGCATTTCAGGAGGTAATTAAAGTTAAATGAGGTCATAAAGTTTGGGCTCTAGGCTGATAGGATTAGTGTCTTTCTAAGAAAGGCACCAGAGAAGCTCCCTCTCTCTGCTCATGCTCAGAGGAAAGGTGAAGTGAAGACAGAGTACTGTCTGCAAGCCAGGAAGAGAGTCTTCACCAGAAATTGAAGCCTACCTGACCTTTCTCTTGGACTTTCTAGAGTCCAGAACAGTGAGAAAATGAATGACCATTGTTTGAACCATCCAGCCTATGGCACTCTGTCACAGCAGCCCCAACAGATCACTACAGTGTTCCCCCGTTACGAGAAAAAGAAGCAGAGGGGCTGCATGGTGAGATTTATCCAGGTTAGGAGCCAGAGAGCTATCCTGAAGGAAGGACAAATCCTCCCCTGCCAGACAAACAATCTCTGGTGGGAAGAGATTCGTTTTTATCATTCTTGCTCTGTTAGGATTATGATTGCATAGTGGAAAAAATTCTGTGTTCTTAAAATCATTTATACTTCAAGCCTACTTTTCTCATCCAGTCCTCTGTCTCTTCTAGGCATCATGCAAGGGAACAATTTCAATTCTGGATATAGAGGCAAGTCCTCTTCATGAGTCATTAAATCACCATGCACTTGGCTACGGCTTGCTGTGTCTGGTTATGCATATTTATTTTAGAGCCACGTATGATTTTGGATCAGAGTATTTTGGCAGTGTTTGTATATTCTGAATATAAATATACTGTTAAAAATCAGCAGGGCAGTGGGAATCGTGTTGTGTCTTTCCTCCCCGATCTAAAGCTAAATAAGTCATAGTTCTTAGTGGGGAGTTACATGAAAGAAAATTAAAGAAAGATTCAAAAAGTAAGGATTGCTTTTTTCACATGTTTAACTTCAGGTCGTTTTTGCAATCATAATTAAATATCTATTATTAGATTATTTTGCTAATGAGAAAGAATAATAATTCCAAATGGGTGACTTATTACATTTAGTACTTGTAAATAAACTGACATTTTTTTTTTCAACGTTTATTTATTTTTGGGACAGAGAGAGACAGAGCATGAACGGGGGAGGGGCAGAGAGAGAGGGAGACACAGAATCGGAAACAGGCTCCAGGCTCCGAGCCATCAGCCCAGAGCCCGACGCGGGGCTCGAACTCACGGACCACGAGATCGTGACCTGGCTGAAGTCGGACGCTTAACCGACTGCGCCACCCAGGCGCCCCTAAACTGACATTTTTAATGAACTATTATATTTTTCAAAATTCACTACATGACTTTTAAACATGAAAAAATTAAGTCATGTGTATATAGGATTGGTTGTAGTGAAGATGTGCATTAGAAAAGTTATGCATTATTCAATTAAACACTATTTTTATAAATATTATAAAATATTTTTGAGTTATACTCAATCCTAAAATTATTTAATCTTATGAAATGTTTCCTGTTTTCTTAAGGATACATGTTTCTCTTACATTTAATAATAAATACTTATTGTAAGATATAGCAAAACAAGTGGATTTTGATTTTTATATGTGATTTATATATACTCAGTCCCCCAGTTTATATAGTTTATAACACATGCATGCACAAATATGAGTCACAGGGTTTTTTGTGTTAATTGCTAAGCCATTGTCTCTCAGCTTCAAACCCTTCTGTGCTCTGCTTGGGGATGCCTAGGTTGGGACCACACTTTCCCTCCACCTGCTGGCTGGCTGTTAGACTCTGCCAGTAGAGGGCAGTAGAGGCTGATTAGAGAGCTCGGGCAGGGCTAGGGGATTTGTCCATCCTATGCACATCTGTTCCTGTCAGTGTCACCCAAGCATCTGCTGTTTTCCTTGGATATAGCAACTGATTCTAATAGAAACAGTAGGCTCCAAGTGGCAATTTTAAATTGCCCCTCACTTTGAACCAACCTCATCATGTCCCTCATGTATACCAGCGCTGCCTGGCTGGAATCCCTCTTCAGAGTACCCACTATGAAGTCACTCTCCTTTGCCAGAACCTCCTCTTAGGACCATTGCTGATTACAGCAGTTACTCTCAATTATGTATGTATGTGGCTTAATTGCCACAACACAGAAACAAAACTCCCTCCACTCCCAACTAAGTTACTTACATAACCAAGGGTTCTCCCAGCTTACTTTTATAAAAGTAAAATTGAGAATAGCTAAGTATGAACCCCACTTCATTGAATCAATATTGACTTGTGAATACATGAGGTAATTTGGAAAAAAGCAAAACTCCATCCACCTCATTAAGGAATACAATGTCCAAAACAAATTAGTCTTATGATTATAATTTACAAAACATAAAGATTATTATATTGTTTTTATTAATATATTATTATAATGATTGTTATAACAAAACATCTTAACATTTGGAGCCTATTGTTACAGTCAATAAAATAACTCCTCGTACTATTACAATTATATGAGTTATCATAATGAGATATTCAAGCAAAAATACACATGTGGGAAAATGGACCAACTTCAAAGAGACAGAGCAATAATTTCGAATTTCTGACAGTTAAGAAAAGCTTGTTCATATACTTTTAAATGGGTAGTGTTGAGTTGTAAACTTCTAGGGCATAACGTTTCCATAGGATAAATTAAAAAGTGTCCTAAGGGGCTTTTATTTTTAAATGCCAATATTTACATTATAATAGAAATTACATCTTTTTCTACACTTTAAACTTCTAATGATAAATCTTAGAGTCAACTTAAAGTATGAAGGGAATTGGGGTGCCTAGGTGGCTCAGTCGGTTGGGCGTCCGACTTCACCTCAGGTCATGATCGCACAGCTCCTGAGTTCAAGCCTTGTATTGGGCTCTGTGCTGACAGCTCAGAGCCTGGAGCCTGCTTCAGATTCTGTGTCTCCCTCTCTCTCTCCACCTCCCCCACTCATGCTTACTCTCTCTCTCTCTTCTCTCAAAAATAAATAAATGTTAAAAAATGTTTAAAAGTAAAAAAAATAGAGTATGAAGGCAATGCAGTGTTTTGAAAATTCTTTTAGGAATTTCCCATATGAAAAGATTGAAGACCATTACAATGAAATAATTTGAGAGGAGAAAGCTTGTTACAAGGGAAGAGAATAGATTACTCTTAAGTTATGGGAGAAAATACAGTTAATCCTGGAAAGGGCTTTGACAGAGGGAATCCTTGGCGCGGGGACCAGAGAGATGGCTGAGTTAAGCGATCTGAGAGGATCTACCTAGAACACTGATATCATTTCCTGCCAGGCCCAGCTTCAAGGCTAATGAGTGGGGCAGAGGACAGTTGCACAGTGCCCAGGCTCAGAAGGGTCTTGTGCTCTCCTTAAAGCTCTGCTGTCATCATAATAAAATTCTTGGTAATTCGATCTTTGAACTTGTGTTTTGTAAGTGAACATATGGTACAGTGATGCATGTATGTACCTGCCACCCTTATTTGCTTCCCATGAGCATGGAATTTTGGTCTATTCACAGTGAGAGGGAGTTCAAGAAGACACACAGAAATAAAGAGAAGAGAAGTAATCAAGGAGACAAGGAAAGAAAAGAGAAACAGAGCGATGAGAGGAAAGGATAAAACATAAAACAAAGTATACCGGATGTTTCATTTCCACTTTCCTGGCAAAGTCATCAAGGAAGATTCTCCTTCCTTATTTCTTCCTCATTTTATCACCCCCCCCCCTTCTTGTTCTCTTTCTCAAAGTGTATTTCATGGACCAAGTCCCTGGAGGTCGCCGCTTTGCTTTACACTCCTGAGCATCACAGACAGAGTCAATAAATAAGCTCACTTATCAAGCCCGTTGACCAGAGGAGGCTGGGCCATAGAGCTGAGCCGAAGACATTCACTGAGCCCAGAAAACTCAGGTGAGAGAAAGATCAGCTACTTCAACCCAGATTACACATTCAGCCCCCTCTGCTCCCTCATCCCACACCCACCCAAACTTGCACAGAAACACAGCTTTTACCTCCTTTACTGTAAAACCAGATACACACCTCCGGCACAAGCTGTCCCTGGACGAGCTGTCCACACAGCCTCACACTCAGGACATCTCCAACACAGCTCCAACCTCAGCATGCCCCGCCTGCAAGTGTGTGTCTACCCCAGAGGTTCGGTCTTGAAATCAGATTCCAGCAACCATGTTCAAGGAAAAAACACAGAGTTAACTAATTGAGGTCTAGGTCAGAGAGAGGACTCAAGGACAAGACCCTGGGACAATTTGGGGAGAATGCCCCTATTGTGGACCAGAGTGGCACTACCTCAATATCTTATCCATTGTTTCCTAACGGGGGAATAAATCCAATTCTTCCGTAACCACAGTTTTTCTGGTCTTCACAACCCAGACTATCACAGAGTACCACTATCTCATAATAACCACTTAAAAACTTCCTTCAGGGGCAAGAATAGCCTGGGAAGAGAGGGTGTAGCCGCACACTGAAGATAAAGTTCTCAGACACTTAGGTTGAGCAGACGTGCAGGGCTGCCTCTGCTAGAGAAACAGCAGCGGCAGCAAAAGCAGCAAACTGCACATAGTTTTTATTTTATGTTCGCCAGGTATAAACATCAAACAATGTTACAGTCTGGGAGGAAAACACAAAGAGCCTCCAGACATAGACCAAACACACATCTGGTGTTTACCTGAAAGCATGCAGGGAAGGTGTGCAGTTTCAAGGACTGCTAGGCAACTACAGTGGGTCTGTCCCCTGAAGGGCTCCTGGGGTGGGGGATCTTGGGGCTCTGTTCTCATGGTGCTGTGGCATTCTACAGCCTTGAGACCAGAACATCGCTGATGTTTCAGCAATTACCCCATTCACTTTCCCAGGGCTTACAATACACTCTCTACAAATAACCACACAGAGGGGAAGAGAAAGAGAGCTCTCTGCCCTCCACCATTTAAGCCTCTCTCCTCTAGTGACAAGGCTCATGTCAAGGCTGAGCCCAGGGCCAGTTGAGGTCATCAGTGAAAGAGTCTGTGCAAACAGGAGAGGCTCCCTAATTCTCTTTACCTCTTTCTTATTCAGGTAACAAATAAAGTGATTACAGCCTTATGAATTGATATTAGACAAAGTGCCTTGTTTGAAAAACATAGGATTTCAGATATTGGTCACATTTATGCACATTTGGGTAAAGTAAAACTTGAAACTCTGAATCAGGACGCGTAAATCATTTCAGTTGTGCAATTAACATGCTTTGTGATGTGGATGACATCAGTTTACTTCTCTGGACTTTGTCTTCCCACTGATTAGGGGTGCAAATGATGATTATTCTCTGTTTTATCCAGAGGGCTGTTAGGAAATAAAGAAGTTGAAAAAAAGGGGGGGTGATTATTTGGGGTGTCAAAATTATAAATCTCATGAATATTACTTTTTGCTGAACCATAAATTTTGTTAAGGTAATAAATCACATGATGCCATTTCAGATTTAGAGATGGAAAAAAAAAGAAGTCCCAAAAAGATTGTCATATTTTTCGAATGCCACATAATGAGCAGACCTCAGAGGAAAGAATGACTAGAGTCATTGGTTTTTTAAATTAAAACTGCCCAAAGAAATGGAAGATTTGTTCAAAATCACACATCAGTTTTGTTAGAGAATCCAGTCTAAAATTCAAGTTTCTCGATATCCTACATAGGTTTCCTTTCAGTAGGTGATGTGCTTTTAAAATTAGTTACCCTTCTACAACAAAACCAGATTCCTTCTCAGAATATCTTCTCTGTGAACAACCCCAGGACACTCCATTTTCTCCCTTAGTCTGCCTTTTCAGCACTTGGTGTTCCGATCTAGCCTCAGTATCCAGCCATCTCACTGGGAGGCATGCAGGTTGGCTTTGCCACAGTAGGGAGTGCCTTCTCTCAGCTACAATGTTTGATGTCACTTGCTTTCTTCTATCATACCCTGACAAATACTCAAACCACCGTAGACACTCAATCATGAGAATTGTAAACATATTTAGGTGGCCTAGCCTCTTTATAATCATTCGAGGTGGGATACAAAATGAAGTTGTGTACTGTATATATATGAAGATACATTACAAATACAGAAAATATAGATTGTATTATTATTCTTATGAATTTTCAAAGTCAATGGTATCTTACTAAAGTTATCAAAATTGAGTCTTGAGTGAACATTGATCAAAATGTCTAGATCCAGACACAGGCATGATCAGTGTAGAGTACACAATTTCATAAAAGCATGATCTCAGCCAACAGGATTTTGTAAACTATTTGAATGATCAAAAATTAAAAGACCATTAAGGAACAGAAGAAAGTTATGGCATCTGGAATCCAGAAAAACTTTCACTGAAGCGTAGAAAAAAGAGAAGGGGAAAATAAAGACAGAAGACTCCATAGGCATGGAAAAGGCATGAACGAGAGAGTCAAGGAACAACCATCAACGTGAGTCAACTAAAAGTTAAAAAATGCTGGACAGGATGTGTAGGAGGTAAGTCGTGAAGGATCAGCTTGGAAATATGCTTAAATACTTTGGAATATGGAACTCAAAACATGATTGACAAGTACAAGAATTAACAGAAAGAAAAATCAGCAGACTGTATGTGATAGAATCTTTCAAGATATTTGAACAAGTTAATAACAGTAAATATTTTTCTTACCTAAAAAGATTATTTAACAGAAAGTTCATCATCTTATGTGAATGATGTTACAGGGAAGGCATTCCATTACCCCTTGGATAAAGGCCTTTATTTACCAAGCAGAATGCCTGCTTCCAACATCAGTGATGACAGTCTCCCAGGCACACTCATCCTGACGGGCATCCCAGGGCTGGAGTGGGCCCACGTCTGGATCGCCATCCCCTTCTGCGCCATGTACCTGGTAGCGCTGGCTGGGAATGCTGCCCTCATCCTGGTCATTGTGACAGACAGTGCTCTTCATGCACCCATGTACCTCTTCCTGTGCCTTCTTTCGCTCACCGACCTGGCTCTCAGCTCTGTCACTGTGCCCAAGATGCTGGCCATTTTGTGGCTTCATGCTGGAGAGATTTCCTTTGGTGGATGCCTGGCCCAGATGTTTTGTGTCCATTCTATCTATACCCTGGAGTCTTTAGTTCTTCTAGCCATGGCCTTTGATCGCTATGTGGCAATCTGCAACCCACTGAGATACACAACCATTCTCAACCATACCGTCATAGGCAAAATTGGCCTTGCTGGGCTATGCCGTAGTGTGGCCATTGTGTCCCCATTCATCTTCTTGTTGAGGCGACTGCCTTACTGTGGTCACCATGTCATGGCCCACACATACTGTGAGCACATGGGCATCGCTCGCCTGGCCTGTGCCAACATCACTGTCAATATTGTCTATGGGCTGACTGTGGCCCTGCTGGCCATGGGTCTGGATGCCATTCTCATTGCCATTTCCTACGGCTTTATCCTCCATGCTGTCTTCCGCCTTCCATCTCAAGATGCCAGGCACAAGGCTCTGAGTACCTGTGGCTCCCACCTGGGGGTCATCCTGGTCTTCTACATTCCTGCCTTCTTCTCCTTCCTCACCCACCGCTTTGGCCAGCACCGAGTCCCCAAGAATGTGCACATTTTTCTGGCCAACCTGTACGTGCTGGTGCCTCCTGTGCTCAACCCGATCATCTATGGGGCTAGGACCAAGGAGATTCGGAGCCGACTTCTGAGGCTGCTACATATGAGGAAGGTCTCATTGTGAGTTCTGACCAGTGGTTGGAGATGACAAGACTGCTAAATAGACCTGATAATTGTCTGGATGCATGTGTATGGGTGGAAGCCTTTGATGTGAGAAGGATAATCACTTGTAAGGAAGCACTGGAAAAAAGGGAATGGCCAGATAATTTGGACATGTTAAGGGTTACACTGAATATCCCCCTTTAGCAATTCTGAATTGCCCAGAATGAGATTATATTTTTTTCTGTCATCTAAACAGGGAGTATAATTTACCAGGAAGCAATGCATCTCTATCTGTAGTTCACACTGCTTCTCATTGTAGAAATATTCTACTGGGCAATGAAGTAGAATAACAACAAAAACAGCATATTTGGAATGAATCTGAATCTGAGCTTCAAAACTCTGAGCAGTGATTAAGAGCATAAGAGCACAAATGGTGTAATCAGAGTGCTTGGGTTTGAAAACTTGTTTCTCCATTCACTACTTTTTTGAAGTTGAAGTTCTAAGCCCTAATGTAACTGTGTTGGAAGTTAGCATTTAGAGGCATAATTAAAGTAAATGAGGTCATAAAGTTCTGTCATGACTAAGTTCAGTCATGACTAAGTAAGTCATGGTTCTTTTTTTTAAATTTTTAATGTTTTTGAAAATTTTTTGAGAAAGAGAGAGAGAGCACAAGCTGGGGAGGAGCAGAGAGAGAGACACACAGAATCTGAAGCAGGCTCCAGGCTCTGAGCCGTCAGCACAGAGCCTGACATGGGGCTTTAACTCATGAACTGAGAGGTCATGACCTGAGCTGAAGTCGGATGCTTAACTGACTGAGTCACCCAGGTGCCCCAAGTCATAGTTCTTAATGAGGAGTTACATGAAAGATAATTAAAGAAAGATTCAAAGAGTAAAGACCTCTTTTTTTACTTGGTTAACTTCAGGTAATTTTTGCAATTTTATTTAAATATCTATCACTAGACTATGCTGTTAACTGGAAAGAAAAATAATTCTGAAAGGTGAATTATTAAATTTAGTACTTGTAAATATAACTGTCATATTTTATGAACTCCTCTATTTTTCAAAATTCATTAGATGATTTCTAAAGATAAAAAAATTATGTCATGTTTTATACATGTTTTTGGTTTTAGTGAAGATGTACGTTAGAAAAGTTATGTATTATTCATTAAACACTATTTTTATAAACTTTATAAAATATTTTTGAGTTTTATTAAATCCTAAATTTCGTTAATCTCAGACAATTTTTCCCATGTTCTTAGTGATATGTTTCTCATTTATTTTATAATAAAAAATTATCAAGTATAGCTAAACGAATGGATTTATTTTGATTTTTATATATGATTTATATTTATTAAATCCCAAAATGTCATACAGGTTATAACACACGCATGCACAAATATGAGTACAGGGTTTTTGTGTTACTTGCTAAGCCATCGTCTCTCAGCTTCAAACCCTTCTGTGCTCTGCTTGGGGATGCCTAGGCTGGGACCACGCTTTCCCTCCACCTGCTGGCTGGCTGTTAGACGCTGCCAGTAGAGGGCAGTAGAGGCCGATTAGAGAGCTGGGTCAGGGCTAGGGGATTTGATTATCCCATGCACACTCAGTTCCTGTTCGTGTCACCCAGGTTCCCCTGTTTTCACTGGTGATACCAGTTGATTCTAAGAAACAGTAGGTTTTAAGTGGCTTTTTTTTTTTGGTCCTTACTTTGAAACAACCTCGTCATGTTCTTCAGATATACCAGCATCACCTGGCTGGAATCCCTCCTCAGAGTACCCACTATGAGGGCACTCTCCTTTGCCAGAAACTCCTCTCTCAGGACCATTGCTGATTACAGCAGTTACTCTCAATTATGACTGGATTCCCACAGTGCGGAAGAAACTCCCTCCACTCCCAACTAAGTTACTTACTTAACTATGGGTTCTTAGAGCTTATTTTTATAAAGGTACAATTAAGAGCATCTAAGTACAAACCCTACTTCACTGAATCAATATGGACTAATGAATACATGAGGTTAGTTGGAAAAAAGTAAAAGCTCCACCAACCTCATTAAGAAAGAATATTCTGAAAACAAATTAGCCCTATGTATATAATTTATAAAATTTAAACATTATCATATTGCTTTTATTAATTAATTATTATAATAATTGTTATATTACAACATTTTAACATTTGCATCCCATAATTACAAGAAATAAAATCTCCTTGTATTATTAGAAACATATAAGTGTTATAATGAGATATTCAAGCAAAAATATACATGTGGGAATACAGACCAACTTTAAAGAGAGAGAGCAATATTTTTGAATTTCTGAAAATTAAGAAAATCTAGCTCAAATACTTTTAAATGGGCATTGCTGAATTGGAAATTTCTAGGGCATACAATTTCCATAAAATAAATTAAAAACTGTCCTATGGGAGTTTTATTTCTAATGTCAATATTCACAAAATACTAGAAATTAGGTCTTTTTCTGCTCTTTAAAATTTTAATGAAAGTTCTTAGAGTCCTTTCAAAGTTTTGAAGAGAATATAGTGATTTGAAAATTCTTTTAGGGTATATCCACATGAAATGTTTGAAGACCACTAGATTACAATAATTTGAAAGGAGATATATATATTACAAAATAAGAGAGGTGAGTACTCTGAAGTCATGGAAGAAAAATTACCTATTCTTCAAAGGGTTTTGATGCCAGGAATCCCTGGTGCAGGGACCAGAGAGATGGCTGGAGTTAGGGAGCTGAGGGGATCTACCTAGAGCACTGATGTCATTTCCAACCAGGTCTGGCTTCATGGCAAATGAGCAGGACAGTTACATGGTGCCCATGCTCAGAAGGTCCTTGTGCTTTCCTTAAAGCTCTGCTGTCATCATATTGAAATTCTTGGCAATTTGATATTTGAACTTGTGTTCACTTTGTAAGATCACTTTGTAAGTGAAGCCTACAGTACAATGATGTATGCACTTGTCCACTACCATCATTTCCTGCCCATGAGCATAGAATTCTGGTGGGTTCACAGTGAGAAGAGTTCCAGGAGGACAGAAACAAAGAGAAGAAAAGAAAGGAAGAGACAAGGAAGAAAAGAGAAACAGAGAGATGAGAGGAAAGGATAAAACATAAAACAAAGTATACCGGATGTTTCATTTCCACTTTCCTGGCAAAGTCATCAAGGAAGATTCTCCTTCCTTATTTCTTCCTCATTTTATCACCACCCCCCTTCTTGTTCTCTTTCTCAAAGTGTGTTTTTCATGGACCAAGTCCCTGGAGGTCGCCACTTTGCTTTACACTCCTGAGCATCACAGACAGAGTCAATAAATAAGCTCACTTATCAAGCCCGTTGACCAGAGGAGGCTGGGCCATAGAGCTGAGCCGAAGACATTCACTGAGCCCAGAAAACTCAGGTGAGAGAAAGATCAGCTACTTCAACCCAGATTACACATTCAGCCCCCTCTGCTCCCTCATCCCACACCCACCCAAACTTGCATAGAAACACAGCTTTTACCTCCTTCAGTCACACAGTGTATTCAGATTCATACCTCCTGCACAAGCTGTCACTCGACCACCCTCTGTCCCCAGAGCCTCACTCTCAGGACACCTCTCACATAGCTCCAACCTCAGCATGCCCCACCTGCAAGTGTGTGTCTACCCCAGAGGTTCGGTCTTGAAATCAGATTCCAACAACTGTGTTCAATGAAAGAACACAGAGTTAAATAACTGAGGTCTAGGTCAGAGAGGGGGACTCAAGGACAAGACCCTGGGACATTTGGGTGGATGCCCCCATTGTGTACCAGGGTGGCACCCCCTCAATATCCTTATCCCCTTGCTTCTCAGGGGAAATAAATCCAACTCTTCTGTAACCACAGTTTTGCTGCTCTTCACAACCCAGAATATCACAGAATACCACTATATTATAATAACCACTTAAAAACTTCCTTCAGGGGCAAGAATAGGCTGGGAAGAGAGGGGAAGGGAAGATGGTAATAATTGTCGCTCTCTGCCCTCTACAATCCAAGCCTCTTTCCCCTAGTGTCAAGGCTCGTGTCAAGGTTGAGACCAAGACACTTTGGTGTCATCAGTGAAAATCTCTGTCCAAATAGGAGAGGCTCCCCAATTCTCTTTATCTCTTTGATATTCATTAACTAATAAATTAATTGCAGCCTTATGAATTGATATTAGAAAAAGTGCCTTATTTGAAAGAGATATCTAAGAATTCAGATATTGGTCACATTTATGCATATTTGGGTGAAGTAAAACTTGAAAAATCTGAATCAGGACACATAAATCAGGACCCTCATTTCAGTTGTGAAATTAACATACTCTGTGATGTAGATGACATCAGTTTACTTCTCTGGACCTTGTCTTCCTATTGATTAAGAGTGCCAATGATAATTGCACTCTATTTTCTCCAGAAGGTTGTTAGATAATAAAGAGGTTGCAAAAAAATAGGGGTGATTATTTGTGGTGCCTATATTTTTAATTTCATGAATATTACTTTTTGCACAACCGTAAGTTTTTTGAGGATAGAAATCGCATGATGCCATTTCAAATTTAGTGATAAAAAAAGAAGGCCTGAAAATGTTGTGGGATTATTCCAATGCCACATAATGAGCAGATACAAAACAGAGAATGACTATTGAGTCATTAATTTTTCCAAATTAAGACAACCCAAAGAAGAAAAATATTTCTTCAGTGTCACAATCAATTCTGTTAGAGAATTGGGACTAAAATTCAAGTTTCTCAGAATCCTGTACAGATTTCTTTTTAGTAGACAATGTTTTACTAAGGGAAAATGTTTGAAAATACCAGCTAGACTTCTACAACAAAAACAAATTCCCTTTCCAAAATATCTTCACTGTGAGCAACACCAGGACACTCCATTTTCTCCCCTGATGTGCTTCTGTCAGCACTTGGTCTTCTGATCTAGCCTCAGTATCCAGTCGTTACACTGGGGGTCACACAAGACCTCAGGTTGGCTTTGCCACGGTAGGGAGTGCTGTCTCTCAGCTGGAATGTCTCATGTATCTCTGTCTTTCTTCTACTGTATCCTCGGGAATACTCAGCACACTGTAGATAATCAGGAGATATGGAAGCACAATCAGGTGGACTAGCCTTTTTCTAGACATTCCAGGTAAGATATAAAATGAAGTTATGCACTGTATATTTATGAAGATACATACAAATGCAGAAAATACAGTGATTGCATTATTATATCATGAAGTCAAAAAGTCAATGATATGTTAGTAAAGTTAATGGAATTGAGTCTTAAGTTGACGATTTACAAAATGTCTACATCAGGACTCAGTCATGGTCAGTGTAGAGTATACAATTGCATAAAGGCATAGTCTCAGCCATTGGGATTTTGTAAAGTAGTTGAAGGATAAAAAATAATAATAAAAGATCATTAAGGACCAGAAGAAAGGAAAGTCTTCTGGGAGGCAGAAAAACTAACTGAAGCTTAGAAAAAAGAGAAAAAAGCTTAGAAAGGAGGGGGAAAATGAAGACAGAAGATTCTATAAGCATGAATGAAAGAGAGAAGGAATATTCCTCAATATGAGTGGACTAGACTAATAAATGATGGACAGGATATGTAGCAGGTAAGTTGTGAAGGATCATATTGGAAAGATGCTTAAATGTTTGGTGCTTGGAATATAGAACTATAAACATCATGGATGGGTACAGGAATTAGCATAAAGAAAAAAAAGACTATATGTGATAGCATATTTCAAGACTCTTGAACAAGTTAATAATAATAAATATTTTTCTCCACCTAAAAAGATGGTTTCACAGAAAGTTCATCATTTTATGTGAATGACCCAACAACCTGATATTACAGGGCCAGAATACCATGACCCCTTGGATAGAGGCGTTTATTTCCAAGCAGAATGTCAGCTTCCAACTTCAGTGATGATAGTCTCCCAGGCACACTCATCCTGACGGGCATCCCAGGGCTGGAGTGGGCCCATGTCTGGATCGCCATCCCCTTCTGCGCCATGTATCTGGTAGCGCTGGCTGGGAATGCTGCCCTCATCCTGGTCATTGTGACAGACAGTGCTCTTCATGCACCCATGTACCTCTTCCTGTGCCTTCTTTCGCTCACCGACCTGGCTCTCAGCTCCACCACGGTGCCTAAGATGCTGTCCACTTTATGGCTGCATGCTGGAGAGATTTCCTTTGGTGGATGCCTGGCCCAAATGTTTTGTGTCCATTCTATCTATGCTCTGGAGTCCTCAGTTCTTCTAGCCATGGCCTTTGATCGCTATGTGGCAATCTGCAACCCACTGAGATACACAACCATTCTCAACCATACCATCATAGGCATGATTAGCCTTGTTGGGCTATTCCGTAGTGTGGCCATTGTGACCCCATTCATCTTCTTGTTGAGGCGACTGCCTTACTGTGGTCACCATGTCATGGCCCACACATACTGTGAGCACATGGGCATCGCTCGCCTGGCCTGTGCCAACATCACTGTCAATATTGTCTATGGGCTGACTGTGGCCCTGCTGGCCATGGGTCTGGATGCCATCCTCATTGCCATTTCCTATGGCTTTATCCTCCATGCTGTCTTCCGCCTTCCATCTCAAGATGCCAGGCACAAGGCTCTGAGTACCTGTGGCTCCCACCTGGGGGTCATCCTGGTCTTCTACATTCCTGCCTTCTTCTCCTTCCTCACCCACCGCTTTGGCCAGCACCGAGTCCCCAAGAATGTGCACATTTTTCTGGCCAACCTGTACGTGCTGGTGCCTCCTGTGCTCAACCCGATCATCTATGGGGCTAGGACCAAGGAGATTCGGAGCCGACTTCTGAGGCTGCTTCACTTGGGGAAAATTTCAACATGAAATTTGAGTACAGGCTAGGGATAAGGAAAGTAAATGGGTTCTGAGCGTTCTAGGTACATTTACATGGATGGAGGCCTCTAATATGACATAAGCGTGTTTTTAGGAGAGGAAGTAGTGGAAGCAAAGGGAAGGTCAGATGAATTGGAAATACCAAAAATCACATTGAACACACCACATTCTTGAGGCTCTTTGGGAAACGCTGAATAACTCAGAGAGATGATAATATTTTTACTCTTGGGGAAATTTTACAATTAGGAATAAGCACACCTTGGAGATATCTCAGTAGCTACGATAGTGCCCGTGCAGAATGCTCCTGATTTTTTTTCTTTTCCTGCAAATATTTCCATGACTTACTAAAGATCAAGTCAATTCCTTTTCTTAAATGAGTCTGTGTTTCATAGTGGAAATATTCTTCTGTGAGTCCAAGTTTAAAAAAATGATCATTTTAGGTAAATTCGTCTGATTTCAATGTTTTGGATAGTGATGAAGAGCAAAAAGTCTAAGGTCAGAGTTTCTGGGTGTGAATCCCGGTTCCTCTGCTTACTCTTTTTGTGGTCTTGAGCCTGATGCTAAATCTCTCTATGCCTTGGTTTGTCCAACTGTCAAATAAGTAAATGTTAATATCTAACTGTTAATGCTGTGGTGAGGAATAAGTAAGTTAATGAATGCAGAAAACTTAAGACAGTGCCTGACATGTAAAATGGTCAACCAATAAATATGAGAACGTTATGTACACTCTGAACTTTATTAGTCAACTTATAACTTATTTAGGATGGTTTTATATCATTTTACAGGATTATTATGATACCTATATCAAATAACAACTCTAAAATATTTAGACAGGTCTTGGGATATGAATAGTGCCTGTTAAAACTGTATTTTCTCCCATTCCTCCTCTGGTCTTCTGTTTTGAAATCCCTTTCCTTTTAGCCATAAAATTATCCCTCATTAAGAATTCAGAGAGGCCTTTTCAAAATCCAAGTGCCTTTTTTAATAGCCCTTCTTTGCCCTAGTAACCTCAGTTCTAAAATACACAAATAAGTCACCGGTTGCTCCTTCCCATAATTCAAAACATGGTTACTATCAGCATCTTTCATTAAGAGCCTATGATTCAGAGAAGCTAAAAGTGCCAAGATTATGCATCTATATGGACAGTATCTCATACCTTCTTCAGTATGAGATACATGTGAGGATGCCCAGCTGCACAAACACATAGTAGTGGAAGTGAAGACCTGTTATCTTCTGAGGCAGTAAATGGTAAGGAGACCCAGTGATGTAATGATCTCAGGAACAGAGAACAATATATACAAAGGAGCGGAAGGTGGGAATGTGGAGGGGAAGTGCTGTTCTGTTCCTGAAATGCTCCTTTGTGGGCCATATGCCTGCTCCCCTAAGATGCTGGCTTCATCTGATCAAAAGGTCTACCTCACAAGGTAACGCTCACCATCACGCTAATTACCTGCCGTGAACCTCACATTTTTCCTAGAAGAAAGAGAGAGTCAGTAACCCAGGAAGTTACTATCAAAGGCAGGGCCAGGATTCAGGACTTTGGACTCCCATAGTAATATTGAAAATGCATCCATCTGGGGGCTAGACTTACAGTACCACAGAGCTACAGGAGACTGAGGTATTGGTAAGTAAATTTAAGTTCAGGAGTGGACAAATGTGTCCGACATAGTTTGCAGGCTAGTGTTCCCTCGTCTCCCCCAACAAATTCATCAACAATTCTCCCCTTTCATGTCTGAGGTCTCAAGGAAGCTTCGAGGAGAAAGCTTACAGGGGTAGAGTGGAAAATAGAAGAGAAGGGGGGATGCAGGATCACCCAGCTGCTAACACCTTGGTACCGGGGTCGGTCTAGCTACAGCCTGTACTCCGGACAGATACCCTGTGGATACAGCACTGGGCGTGTCTTCCCCAGGGTTTCCCATTACTGACTGAAGTCCAAGTTTCACACACGATAGATAATAGACAGATGGAGGATTCTACAACCCTGGCAGCAAGCTCCACTCCTTAAAGTTCTGTTTTTGGCCCTTTTATCATCCTGAAGCTAAAACGCAATAGTTCCCTAGATGGGGAAGGGGATTTGTAGAAGTCCATAGGCTTCTATAAAACTGGAGGTAGCAGGGTCCAGTCCACAGGAAGACTATTAACATTATTGTCAAGATTTCCCACCTCACTCAGGTGTCTGACCATGGGACTCCACATGATAAAAGAGGAGGCATGCTTCCAGAAGCTCGGGATACTGCCTTGCCCATCACTCACACTTCACCCCAGACTCTCACTCTTCCCTGGGACCAAATGTGCATCCCTGATCTCAGAAATTCAGACTAACATCCTGGTGCCACAGGGAAGTGAAGAATAGAGTGAAGTGTATCAGGACCGTTGGTGGGTCATGTGGTCCCAAAGGTATTTTATCCACAGTCCCTGAAGGCCACAACCTTCAGGTCTCTAGGTTCATGGGGTGTCACAAAACAATGAAGTCACAGTGTGTAGCTCAGAGATGTCCCTCCTCTCTAGCCCCCAGGAAGCACGAGATTCAGCTGTTTTTCAGCCCAGGGTCAGTTGACCCCTGGAGCTGGCTCTGAATCTATAGTCGCTGGTTTCCCCAAAGTAATGCTTCTAATATGCTTCCTACCTCTCTTTCATCAGCTGCTATCCTGCTGCATGGCTACATATGACCCCTGGTCTTCTGGTCATGCTTCATGTGCCTACACTATGAATCTCCTCACTGACAGATGACAGTTTACAAAGAGAATGAGTGGATTAGGAAAGTATTGGTGACTTTCACTAAGACACAAGGACCCCAGAATTGGGAGTAGGAATGGGGCCCAGGGAAGGATGCTGAGCTCTTTCTGACCATGCCAGCCAGAGGTTCCTCTGTGACACCCAGGGGTAGGCTGGTAAGCTAAGGAAAGTACAAATGGACTAAGATATTAAGGAACCACAAACATGGAAGTAAGAGCCACAGCAAAGGACATGGTCAAATTCCCTGAATGGTGAATGGAGAATCAATCAGTGTAGCATACTCACAGGAATCACCACTCAAAGACAAAAAAAGGATAAGAAAATAGTGTAAATAAAGCAGCTATATGGGTCTGCATATAAGACTCCATACAAAAAAAAATAATGGGAAGAGGAGAAGTGACTCACTGCGGTAAGTGTCTGATTGCAGAGGATGGGGAAACATGGGTATTGAAAGAGGAGGAGTTTCACGAAATTCAGAGACAAAAGGAGAGAGAAGTTCAGTGTCTGATAAGGCAGCAGAGTCAAGTATTTTATGACATAAAGGGAAGAAACCTGCCTGGGGTGGGGGTGGGGGGGCGGGGGGTTCACCTCCTAAAGCAGGATTCTGGCACAGACAGGCAGGAAAGAGCCAGAGCTGAGAGGGAGGTTGAACAGGTTTTCTGTAATACGGAGACACCGGACCCGAAAATGAAAAGAGAGAGGGGCTTCCCGAGGTGGAGTGGGGGGGGGGGAGGGGGCAGAGCGGGGATTCATTCAGAGTCACTCTGGCGTTGGACCAGAGGTGGCTTGTGACGATGATGGTTGATAGGGAACTAGGTTGCTGGAAACACTCAGGATTTCCCCACCTCACGTTCAAATTTAGAAAAAGCTCTGAGATTAGGGGTATGAGAGTAGGTGCAGCCCAGACCCAAGACCCGATAACATGATCAATCTCTCCCCCAAACAATATTTTCTTTGCCTACAATACCCCCAAATTGACACCACACATGAGATCCAAGCAATGTTTTTAATGTAGAACAGGCTTGGGCAGTGAGGGAGGGGAGTTGTTCAAGTGTGCACACGATCTAAGTAGGAAGGATTCAAAATAGGCTACTTCCTCTCCCCTCCCTTCCCCCTTCCCTTCCCTCCCTCTCCATGAGGTGGTGCACTGGGGGCGTCAGCTGGAGGCACCTGGGCTTCCGGTACCCCCAGCATCCTGTCGATGGCAGTATGACTATCTCCACCTGTGGCCATAAGGGCCTGTAGATTGGCATCCCGATTAGTAAAACCCATGGCCCTCAGATGTTCCAGTTCTCGCTGGTAGAGGCCTTCAGTGAGGGGGGATGAGGGTAGTGAGGATTGAGTGGACTGGAAGCAGGCATTGTCCAGTGCGTGGAGAAGCTGAAGAACAGCCAAGGTGGGTTGTATGGAGTCTGCTCTCTGGCCCTGCCCTCCAGCCTTAGCTTCAGGGCACTGTCTAGTCCCATGTGACCTACCCTGGCCCCATAAGTAAGGTCTCAGCCCAGCCACCTCCTTGGACAGTATCTGCAGGCCCTTTTCTATCTGTATCAATGCCTGCAGTGCTCGTGGATTGGTCAGGATGGAAAGCAGTGGCATGTGATGTCTCAGGGGGCTTCCAGTTGCCAACTGGTGGAGAAGAGCTGGATTCTGCTTCAGGACATGCAAGGTTCTATGCAAGGCAGAGGGTGAGGGTCTAAGCTGACCGGTTAAAGTGGTTTTCCCTGTGGGCTGCTGACCATCCTGAAAGAGAAGATCCTGGCCCAAACTTACATTTGGCATACCAGTCCCGTATCCTGAATTGGCCTGATTTGAGGCCACGCTCCTGGCCTGGGTAACCTCTTCTGCACTGACCTTTTGTGCAAATGGCCTGGCAGGTGCTGAGGCTGTGGGGATGTTGGTAGTGGTGTCAGTACTGCTGTGAGCATTGACCTCCTCTTTATAAAGCCCTGAACTTGGGTTGTGGCCTTTGGAGGCAAGTAATGGGGCCAGAGTGAAGAGCATGAGCTGCTGGATATCAGAGCAGACTGGATGCATAGCATTGTCACCACCTGGCACTGCCTTCAAGGCCTCTAGCCCCCACTTGTCTGCCTGCAGGAGCTGCTGTTGCCGGGCTGGGTTCTGCAAGGTTTCCAGAGCCTTAAGAGCTGGCTCAGATTTCTGTACTGGCCTTGAGGATTCAGGAGCATGGCTGGCATTGGCTGCTTTCTCATTTGCCAGGCCTTGGACCATAGGGTCTTCCGAGAAGACCATTAAGAGTTGAGCCATCTGGCCAAGAAAGTCAGCCAGATCAGGGGACCTCTGGGCCAGCCGGCCCAGCCTGGCCAGCATCCCAGCACTGTCCGAGGTGGACGGTCCAGAGCGATGCACACAGTGGCCGGTGGGGCCTAGCAGAGTTCCGGGACCAGGCGGAGTTCCTTTCAGGTGGGTCCTCACCACCAAGTGGACCATAGTGCCATCAAGGATGCCACGCTGGCTCAGTATGTCTTGATCCCGGAGGATCTTTCCGGTGAAAATGAGCACCAACTGGTCAGTGTTATAGTGAAGGCGTTTAGAGATCTGTTTCTTAAAGTAGTGGACACTGCTATTTTCTGCCAGCATAAATTCCTGGCAGTCCTGTGGGGTCTTGACAGACACTCTGATGATGCGTGATGATGGCTCCCTACGAGATACCAGCCGGCTGTCCCCTGCTTCTTCCCTAGCCCGGGCCATATGTCCTCAAGCGTGAAATCCAGGGCCACCTGCGGACATGTAGAAGCCCAGATGCAGCACTAAGCACACCTGGATGCAGGGACCATGGGTGTTCAGGGACGTCCACTCACCCACGAACTCCGGACACCACCTCCTAATGCAGCCCTGCAGCCACCTGGCTCCCATAGGGTGTCAGCAGCCCTTCGCCAGGGCCAGCCTCAGGGGATATGATGTCAGTGATGAGGTCACAGTTGAGAAGTAGACCAGAATGGGGGAAGGGCAGAGGTCTCTTCTCCCTGTGTGAGGTTGGCTCTGTTTACAATTTGACTTAAATAGCAATAGAAAAAAATTAAATGTTTCTGTCTAGAAACATGTTTTGCACCAGCCTATTTCACTGTTGAAAATCATACCTCTTGAGTTTTTGGTAAACGAATGTAACTGAGCAGAAAAGGCGCTGGCTTAAGAATCTGGCTCAGGAAGTGCTGATTCTAGTCACCTGTCATTCACTAAATTACTGTACTGGGACCATGGCCCAGTCAAGGCCATAAGTTCCCTTGTTTCTAAATGAACAGAGTGAAGATAAGTATAACCAGTCCATTTGGCCTCATCCGAGGCTTGTAGGAAGCTTGTATCTCTGAGGCCTACCACGCTGAGTGACTTATTGACATGGTTCTAAGAAAAACAGCATCATGTTCCCCAAGAACTTGTGAACTCAGTTGTTCTTAGAGAGATCAAGTCGGATCTCAACTCTCGAGGATCAGAGCTGAGACAAAAGAGATTATGAGAAAGTAATTCTACTCTAGGTCTTGATGACTTAATAATGATTAGATTTAAGATACATTTGAAAAGGAAATTGTCACTTGGGAGGGGACATATTTCAGCTGAAAAAGCAGAAAATGGTGACTCTCTAAGGCACTGTTTTGACCACTCCAGGCAGGTGAGACCCCAGGTAAAGTCGGTCAGATCTCTGAGGTAATTGTATTTTAACTGTGAAGATGTCAGGCTGTCAGTCTTTTGCCATTATATACTTGACCCCTTTTCTGATTCTGTGATTTCCAAGGACTATAAATTTAGAACTTAGCTGTCTACAAGACCACCTTCAGAAGGTTCTGCTAGACGTGGGGAACATGAGCATCTAGATCCCTCTACAACTAAATTGTTTATGGGACATTGATATATGCTCTTAAACTTGGGATAATTGAAAATTTTTAATGTTTATTTATTTTTGAGAGAGAGAGAGAGAGAGAGAGAGTGAGTGGGACTGAGTGGGAGAGGGGCAGAGAGAGTGATGGGGAGAGGGAATCCCAAACTGTCAGTGTGGAGCCCAACATGGGGCTTGAAACCACAAACCACAAGATCATGACCTGAGCCGAAGTCGGAAGCTTAAACGACTGAAGCTACCCAGGGGCCCCAAACGTGGACTAGTTTGAATCAGCATCTCCTGTATTAAACTAATAGCAGGACTCTGATAAGTTGTAATTTCTGAGTTTAAAAGAGCTCTTCAGTCCTGGGGAACTTCATACAGTGAGCCTCATGGCTGGCTGGTAGCAAGCAGTCTAGTGGGCCTTTCCTAGGAATGCCCAGACCTCAGAACAACTTATATCGTATGAATATTATTAGCAAACAATTCCTTGTGGGAATTTTCTTTGAGTTTCACCCAGCAGAATTGGATAGTCAAATTAACTTTCCTGGCTTTTCATTAACTAATAAATTAATCTGTAACAGGAATTAAAGAACATTCCAGGTAACAGTTTTCCAGAATTGCCTTCGCATATCTCATGTTTCCAGGGATTTTTCCTCCCATGTAGCCTGTGAGGTGAACCATTGCCTTGTCTCCTCTCTCACAGGTTCTCTTGTCAGGTGGGTGCTCAGGAAGGAGACATCTCAGATCCTGACAATAGAACCTGTAAGAGAGGAGACAAGGGGACCATTCATACACTTGTGTCTCAATGAGGATGCCTTTCCCACATTGTCCACTGAGTTATTTAGCACAGGAATCTCACTTCATCCTTCCTGAGAATCTGACACCATTTGAATATTTTACAGTGTACCTATATTCATTTTATCATTAGAAAATAAAACAGTCAACTTGCTATTTTATTTAATCAATTAAAACTTACTACCCAGGGGGAAAATGGGGAACATGGGCTCTCTAGAGTAAAGTAGCCCTGGTTTAAATCCCACTCCTACTACTTTATAACCATCAATAAGTCATTTATCCTTTTTGTAAGCCAGAGTTTTATCATCTATAAATGGGTAGTTTTTCATAGATTTGTTTTAGAGATTCAAGGAGATAATGCATACAAAGTGCCATCCAAAGTACCTGGCACAGAGAACACACTTCTCAAATTGAGTATGACTTCAATACCACAGTCAATGCCAAGCTTTGGCACATCCTGCGGTCAGGTCTGTAACTAGACTGGGAGACAAGGAGAATAGGTATGTCTGTTAGAGTTGACCAAGTGCCCAGAGGCATATTCAGCTGCAGATGATGGAGACAACTCCAGATGGACTGGTGAGGGAAGTGTGGTCTCCTCTTAGGAGTCCAACCAGTTCAATAAAGCACTGACTTTATGCACCTGCCTTAAAGTTTATTATATTAAGATCTAATTTCCAGAAAACATATTACATTCCCATATTCTTCACAGAGATTGGTTAAGGTTTTCCCATCTCAATAATAGTTTTATTAGACATCAAACTCTATGAAAAGCTTATTATTAAATGCAGTTTCAGTGTTTTTGTCAGCAATTTGCTCCAGAAAAAACTAATGAGAGTTTAACTTTTTTTTTTAACCAAAAATTGTCACCTGGGAGAAGATGGCTCCTGGGTGGCCATGCTAACTGGACATGGACTGCTGTAAGGATTCCCCTTAAATGAAAAATGCCTAATTCTGACGTGCTAGTGAGCTATTTTCCTTTCTATACTCCACTGAGTCGGTTTGAGCCAAGTGTGATTTATGATAATCTTATAAATTTAACTAAATCCCAGAAGGGATTACTCCCCTGGTGGGAGTAGCAAAGATTACCTCCGTATCACCTTTGCAATAAAATCCAAAGCCTTTGTCTAGCTACAAAGCCTTCCTTGGTTGGACTCCTGCTTATCACCTTGACTTTCTGATGGTGATTTCTCCTTCCTTATGAAACCTGGCCACACTGGCCTCCCTCTTATGTCTGAAACAGGCCAAGTGCCTCCCCATACTTAAAGCCATTGCGATTGCCGTTCCCTAAACCTTTAATGCTTGTCCACCTAATCTTTACAGGTTCATCCTTCTTATCTTTCAGATCATCTCTTCACAAAACCCTTTCCAACCATTCTGTATCTTATCAGTCTATTTTAATTATCTGCACAGAATTTATTATGTCATATTTCTTCTTTACTATTCATTTTATGTTTCCATTCCCCTTCACTAGAATATAAGCTCCATGAGAACAAGGACCTTATCTTACTTGCTACTGTAGCCCCATTGCCAGCAGGCCCTTAATAAAATACAGGTAGGAAGGAAGAAAGGAAAGGTGGAAGGGAAAGAGGAAGGGAAGGAGGCAGAAAGAGAAATTGAATTAAGGACACAGACAATGATTTATCATCATGGAAGTTTGTGACGTTTTGCTCACCTAAATAAAATCCAACAACAGAATGAATGTGGAGCAAACATATACAAGAATCCTTTGTTGTCATGATAAATGGAATCATATAAAACAGTGAATGAATTCTTGACTCTCTCTCCGCAAACCTGTTTCTCCCATAGTCTTCCTTATCCCGGCTTGTTTGACAAACAAGACAGCTAATGTCAGAACAGAATCTCAAGTTACTGCTCCCCCTGGCCTCTTCTCCCTTTTCAAAAGATCATCGTTCATTTAGTTGTTCAGGCCCGAAACACAGGAATCACCCCTGAGTCCTTTCTTTTCACATTTAATTTATCAGCAAGTATTAGGGCCTTTTTCTTTGACATAAATCCTAACTCTGATCACCTCGACACTTCCAACAACGCCACAGCCTCCTAGCTGGTTTCCCTACTTCCTCTCTTGGCCCATTTGAGTCACTACTTCCCACAGTAACAAATATAGGTCAATTAACCTCACTTCTGTCTGTTTTTAAAATGTTTATTTTTGAGAGAGTGAGAGAGAGACAGAGTGCAAGCAGGGGAAGGGCAAAGAGAGAGAGAGACACAGAATCCGGAGCAGGCTGCAGGCTCTGAGCTGTCAGCACACAGCCCGATGCAGGGCTTGAACTCACGATCTGTGAGATCATGACTTGAGCCAAAGTCTGACACTTAACTGACTGAGCCACCCAGTTCCCCTTATTTATTTTTGAGAAAGAGAGAGCATGAGTGGGGGAGGAGGAGAGAGAGGGGGATAGAGGATCCTAAGTAGGCTCTATGCTGACAGCAGAGAGCCTGATGTGGGACTTGAACTCACAAATCGTGAAATCATGACCTGAGCCAAAGTCAGACACTTAACCGACTGAGGCACCCAGGCACCCCAAACCTCACCTCTTTATGCAAAACTACCAAAGCTTTTCCTGTTCTACTTGGATTAATCTAAATGCCTTACCAAGTCTAAAATGCTCTGACAATTTGGCCCCGGGCTGACTGCCTGACTCATCTCCTGAGCACCCTGCCCCGGTCACAGTGGCTTTCTTGTATTCCTGGAACATACCCAGCTCATGCCTGGTTTTTAACTGACATCCCATTTGTGTGGGAACTCTTGCTCCTAACTTTCACTTGCTCACTCACATTATTGATCATATCTCTGATTAAATGCTGTCTTTGGTGATGTTCTTGGTGATTACAAGCTCAAAAAGTCCACCTGTCAATCTCGGTCTCCTTGTTCTGTATTTCTTAGCCTCTTCTTTTGCTTGAAATTACATTACACAGTTAGTCGATGTCTGCCTCCTCTCTGTTGGCTCCATGAAGGCAGGGCTTTGTGATCTAGAACACCTAACATCTCCAGCACCCAGCACAGAACCTGACAGAGATAGAGTGTTCAATTAGTGTTAGCTGAATAAATGAATCTCTAATTCCTCCTTTTCTTTAATCTTGCACGCCCAGTCTTATCAGCACATCAAAAGGGTTTTTTCAATTCCATTTCCAAAATTCTTCAGTTGTCCACTTCTTGCCATATGCCGTTGTAGAGAACCTTAATCTAAGGGCAACACCATCCCTCACCTGGATGATGGCAGGATCTTCCCTCTTGACTTGGTTTCCACCCCTGCCACCTTCTCATTCATGCTCCACAGAGAGGACAATGAAATCCACACTCCATGTGGGGTAACAAAGCCCTGTGCCATCCTGCTCACTATCTCTCCCACCTCACTTTGAAGTGCTCTCCCTCCTTTTCTCAGTACTCCAGACACACTGGCTTTCATTCCTTTTTCTTCAAACGTGTTGAATTCTATTTTTTTTAATGTGTTTAACTTGGGGGTGGGGGAGAGACAGAGAGAGAGAGAGAGAGAGAGAGAGAGAGAGAGAGAGAATGAATGGGGTAGGGGCAGAGAGAGAGGTAGAGAGAGAGAGAGTCCGAAGCAGGTTCTGCACTGTCAGCTCAGGACCCCACATGGGGCTCACAAACCCTGAGATCCTTACTTAAGTGGAAATCAAGAGATGCTTAACTGACTGAGCCACCCAGGTGCCCTGAACTCTAATTTAACTCAGGGAGCTCCTTTACACTTTCCCCTCTACCTGGAACACTCTTCCCCCAGCTCTTTGAATGTCTGACTTCCTCTTACCCTCCAAGTCTCTACATAAATACTCCCTCCAGAGAGATACACTCACACCACTCTTCTAAAAATATATTTCTCCTCTCTCTAAATGCAATATATGCATGTATTACATGCAATAGAATAGAGACTAAGAGTGTGGCCTCTGGGGGCATCTGGGTGGCTCAGTGGGTTGAGAATCTGACTTCATTTTCAGCTCAGGTCATGATCTCACGGTTCCATGGTTCCCTGGTTCTGGGGTTCGAGCCCCACATTGGGTTTTGTTCTAACAGTGTGGAGCCTGCTTTGGATACTCTGTCCCCCTCTCACTGCCCCCCTTCCCAAAAATGAATAAACATTTAAAAAAAAAGTGTGACCTCTACAAACGCCGTTTCAAATCCCAGCTCCTACTCCACTACTTACTAGCTGTGCAACCTTGGATTAGACACTTAACATTTCTATGTCTTTATTTATCTGTAAAATTGGCTAATGATAGTACCTACATTTGGGGGTTGTTGTAAGAATTAAATGTTAATATGCACAACGCTTATGGAACAATGCCTAGTTCTCAGTGAGTGTTCTGTTAGCTATTCTATTTCTTGTTTTTTTGAAGTGTCTTATCTCCACTATATTGTAAGCTTTTTAGGGCAAAAACTTTATCAGTCTTGTTCACCATTGAATTCCTAGCACCAAACACAGTTTCTGGCATTAATAAGCCTTCAGGAAATATTGGTTAAAGTATGAGTTGCAAAAGCTACTTGGCAACTTGGAAAAAGTCTTTGTGATATGTTATCAAGTTAAAAAGACAGGTTATAAAACATTATGTATAATAGAATCACTGTTTTGTAAAATATGTGGAAGGACAAACATCATGGTAACAGCATCTCTGGTTTTTATATTCTTACTTTGCTTATCTGTATTATCTGATATATACAGTTAACCCTTGAACAATGCCGAGGTTAGGGGCACTGATCCCATGCAATAAAAAATCTTCTGCATATAACTTTTGATTCCCTAAAAACTGAACTTGATTCCCCAAAAACTTAACTACTACTAGCCTTCTGTTGACCAGAAGCCTTACTGATAATATAAACAGTAGATTAATTCATATTTTGTGTATGAATTATATACTGTACTCTTACAATAAAGTAAGCTAGAGAAAAGAAAGTGTTATTAAGAAAATCAGAAGAGGGGCGCCTGGGTGGCGCAGTCGGTTAAGCGTCCGACTTCAGCCAGGTCACGATCTCGCGGTCCGTGAGTTCGAGCCCAGCGTCAGGCTCTGGGCTGATGGCTCAGAGCCTGGAGCCTGTTTCCGATTCTGTGTCTCCCTCTCTCTCTGCCCCTCCCCCGTTCATGCTCTGTCTCTCTCTGTCCCAAAAATAAATAAACGTTGAAGAAAATCAGAAGAGAAAACAGTATTGTATGTATATTTATTGGAAAATCTGTCTGTAAGCGGTTGGTCACATAGGGCTGGGGCAGGGGAGGGAGCCATGGGCCTGGCCCGGAGACAGCAGTGTTCTACAGTGGCCCCTGGGGTGACTGTGGACAGCAACAACAGCCTGGAGCTGTGCCGCCCACCTCTGGCCATCCGCACCTGCCGCTGCAAGTGAGTGCGCTGGCCTTTCTGCGGGGGGAGGGGGGGGAGGGGACACGGGGTGCAGGACTCCCTGCACAGTGCCATCCCTGCCCTCTGGGCGTCTTCCTCCACTTCAGCCCAGCCTCATGCCCGTGAGGCACCTTGGGCACATGGGGTGACCCGCAGCCCAGCCTGATCCTGGCCTTTGGGGACCACCCAAGGTACTCAGAGGGCAGCCGTTACGACCTCTGTGCCAGTTGCCTTGTACTGGGTCTCAAAGAGACCGGGGCAGGCAGTTGTAAATAAATGGCTCGTGGCTTTTGCTCTCAACTCGTAACAAAACTTTAAATTCCACGTAGAAGTAGACCCTCATGGTTTGTACCCGTGTTGTTCAAGGATCAACTGTACTTCTATGTTGTTTTTAAACTGAGAAAACAAGTTAAATTACATTTTAGAAAAGAGGCTTAACAGAACCGTAGAGGCTTTATAACTGTTTTTCAAGGACGCATATAGTTGTTTGCATGGGAATCAGCAAAAAATCTGTGTAAAATAAGGATTCATAATGTAACCAGTGGCAGCAGTTTCATCAGAATAATATCCATCCTGGAAATATAATGGAAAAAATTTCACTCAAAATAATCAGAAAAATATAACAGTTAAATAAACCCAAATGTGTGGGACTTACATAAAGAAACTGTAGTTCTTTTGTTATTGTTGTTGAAGTATAATCGACACACAATATCCTCTTATTTTCTGGTGCACATTACAGTGCTTTGGTATTTTTATACATTATGTCACGAAATGCTATTACAATATGACTAACCACATTCCCTATGCTGTATATTACATTCTCATGATTTATTTATTCTATGGCTGGAGGTTTCTATACCCCTTAATCCTGTTCATCCATTTTGTCTGCTCCCAACTGCTCCTCCTCAGTTAACCAGCACTTGGAGAAACTACCCTTCTTTGTAGAGAAACAAAGGAAACTTGAATGGACACATTCCCTATTCTAAAAGGAAAGAGCGCTATTGTAACTCTCTCGATTCCCTCTATCATAATGTAGAGGAAAGCCAATCAAGATCTCATTTGGCCTTTTCTGAAATTTGACATCTACTCTAAGTGTATGAAGAAAAAGAGACAAAATTAGACAATGGTATTTTGCAAAGGAATAAGGAGTCAAGCATTGAAAATTTTGTCATCAAATATTTCAAACTTAAGGGGCACCTGGGTGGCTCAGTTGGTTAAGATCATGACTTGAGCCAACTTTGGCTCAAGTCATGATCTCATGGGCCGTGAGTTCAAGCCCTGTGTCAGTCTCTGTGCTGACAGCTCAGAGCCTGGACCCTGCTTTGGATTCTGTGTCTCCCTCTCTCTCTGCCCCTCCCCGGTTCGTACTCTGTCTCTCTCTCAAAAATAACCACTAAAATTTTTTTTAAAAATATTTCAAAGTTAAAACAATTTAAGAAGAGTGGCACTAGTAGATTGTTTTAAAAACACCATAAATACACATGTAGAAGCATATATAAGATACGGCAAAGGAAATATTCAGTCCAGTGTAGTTATTTGCAGGGAGGCAAAAATTCCAATTAAATACGACAAATCCCTGCCCTTTGCAATTTTTTGGGTAGGGATTAAAGCATGAATTAACTTGACTGAGTACAGTGGACTCTGGAATAGACTAATTTCAAATCCTGCCTCGGCTGCGCGGGAGCTACCCAACTTTAAGCAGTGTACTTTCCCCTCTCCCTAAGTCTCAGTTTTTCTCCTCTGAAAGATGGGAATAGTAACACCACCTGCATTAGAGGACTGTTGTGTGGATCCAGATAGGAATTGCTCAGAACAGGGCTGGCATTTGGAAAGCCTCAATAAACATTAACTTTTAAAATTAAGTAGTGAAACCCTAAAATATCTAGAAAAAAAATGTGTGCGTATATTTATGACAGAGGTATTAGGGGAGTATCTAAAGGAAAAAAAAAAAAGAACAGGTGCATAAAAGCACTTTCTGTTGTTTGAAGAACACCTTCCTTTTAAATTGCTGTCCACCTACCTGGCTGGCTATTTGTGATGCAGCGTTACAGGCTTCAATGCTGGTTTTTTTGTTTGTTTGTTTTTGGGGGGGTTTGGGGTGTTTGTTTGTTCTTTTTTATTTCTAGCAAATCACTTGGTCTTGGACTTCTACTAACAGAGGAATCAGAGCAGGGAGAAAGTGGGACATCTCGGGAGGGCTGCCCTTTCAGTAACATCAGCCTGATGGGATTCCCTCTTCCCAAACTCCAATGGCTGCCATTTTCCCAAGCCCCATCCCATGGTACCCTCTTTTGATCCCTGTATGCCTCATTTCCCTAACCTCTTTCTCATTTTCTTGCTCATTTCCTCACTCATCACTCTCATTCATTTATTCAGTGTTTTTGATTGCTTTCCATGTGCCAGACCGTACATTAGGTGGAGTCCTAGGTGGCTGACAAGGACCTTCCCTGCCCCAGGAACCCCTTTCTTCCTGGACACCACCATGGAGCTGGACATGTGTCCATGAGTTCAGTCTCTGATGAGGCTACAGCAAATACTCCAAACACCCAATCCACTGTCCAGGGTTCTCCTAAGATATGGCCAGGAAACAGTCTATTAAATGAATACTCTCCTTTTTAGCCAGAACTTTTAGACCCAGACTGTCATCCCCTATCTGCCCTGAGACCTACTCCAAATGAGCTCTCGTGCCTCCTTTGGCCCAATGAAAGACAAATGAAAGGCATATATCTTTCCCAGAGGCTTTTTGTCTTACCTACCTAGCCTTCTGGGGATTCCACTTAGAGATTGCCTTGTATACCTTTCCAGGTCAGAGGCAGTCCACAGCACCCACCTTGTTAGTTACAGGGGACAGACAGGCAAAGACTGTCCCCTGCCTGCCTAGTACCCTGCCTAGTAGTTCCTTTGATGAGGACAACTCCTGCCCAACTGAGGGGGAGGGAAGAGGAGGTAGAAAGGAGGCTTGAAGCCTCCTGCTTCACCTAGAGACTGAACCCAAAACCAGGGGGAGGAAGTTGCAAAGTTCATTTCACCGCTGACACCTGCTGGCCGCTAAAAGGTAAGACAGGTTGGTTAGTACAGCATCCTGGGTCCCAGGCAGAGGTTCTGTTTCTCCAAGTTCCTGAAGAACCCCCAATGCCAGGTCTCTGATGTTTAAGTACATACCACGGCCACTTTTACCATAGTGGTCCCCTCTGTTAAAGACCCGTTTCCCTGCCTTGACAAGAAGGTCACATTAATGTTTGTGTTTACACCTTCATTCTGTGATGAAACTTTAGCAGACTGTTCTGCGTGTATGTGTGAGCACATGTACACAGATGTGGCCATGTAGTGATGGATTTAAGTGTGAACACGCACTGTATGTTGGTGCATTTCTCCAGAATGTTCACTCATGTGGGGGAGGTATGGTTTGCTTGTTTGATTCATGAACTGTATCACTCTTCCCCTGGAAGGACACGGGTAACAGGCAGCATTTCTAGTGCAAACAAAAATTTAGTGTGAGATGCCGAGGGCACCTCCTGTGTGTTGTGCACAGCTCGCCTCAGTACCTTTGTCCACAATGGCTCTGTTGCTGGAATGCTCTCCCTTTTCCCATCACATTTTGGCCTACTTCATTCTTACCACTTTTAAGATGTCAGCTTAGAGCACATACTCATGGAGCCTTGCCTGTCTCCCTATACAAGATCAAACCTGTTTGCTGTTAAACAGCTTCTGGTCCTTGCAGCACCTATCATAGTTTGTACTATATATAATAAGTATTCTTCAACTACAGTTTGAACACTCCATGCCACCAGACGATAACCTCGTGAAAGAGGATCGTGACTCTCACGTTGAATTTCAAACCTCGAGCAGAATGCTGAGCGCCGGGTGAGTCCTCCATTTCTGAGCTGCAAGAAAGACAACATCCGGGGTGCCCACCAGGGACAGTACTTTGTGATCTTGGTGGGATTAGGGAATCGTGGAACTTAGCCTGAAATCCTGGGGCTCCCATTCTACTCAGGAATCAGCATCAAATCCAGAAAGTGAGAGCCACCTGTGGGTTGCTCTTCAGGGGTGATAGAAATAAGAAACTGTGCCCACTTCCTGGTCAGGCTGGTGGCAGGAATGCTCTAAAGAACAAAGTACATGGTGGCAGCTTCTACAGGACACAAAGTCTGGGGGACCTCTGGAAGGACACCAGGAAAGCTGAAGGCCTCAGCTCATGCTCCTTTGTTCTCTATGCCTCTGAATCTTTGAACTTCAAACTTTTGATCTTCCCCTCCAAGCCTCGCTCCCCACCCATGCAGAGACAGCTCCTATTACCACCTTTCGTCCCATATCCCCCCCCTTTACCCATAACCCACAAAGAATCAGACTCAGGCAACTGCAGACACTGGAGATTGGATGTAATTGCATCTCCAGATAGGCATAAGCAGAGTGCAGACTGGGGCCCCAAGATGGTACAGTGGCGGGGGTGGGTCACTCATAGCACCCCCACCCTGTTTCTGACTCCAATTCTTCCTCATTGACTCTGGAACAACATTGTCCCCGCAGTAAAGGGCATCATAGTGGATTTGGTTCATACTGTAGCTGCATTCAAGATCGGGGGAGTTAGGGTAGTGGCATACGGGGAAAGGGCACAGAGGAAAAGACATGGTCTGAACAACCAGGTCTCCTATGCCTGCCTCAGCTTCTCCACAGCAGCGTCCACATCACCCCCAGTGGCTATGAGGGCCTGGAGATTGGCTTCGGGATTCAGGAAACCCATTGCTCGCAGCTGCTCTAGCTGCACCCGGAAGTGAATCTCGGGCTGCATCTGCTGGGGATTGGCACCACTTAGAGCCTGCCACATCTGGAGGAAAGGGGTGGAATGGGGGCCCAGCTCCACAGAGCCCTGTTCTGGGGGTACCTCAGGAGCTGGAGCTAGAGGGGGATCCTCAGGCATAAGGGCACCCCCTCTAGGCTCTGTACCGCCTACCATACCTCCCAGCCCTGTTAGGCAAGGCATGAACCACAGTAGGAGGCGAGGTGCTTCAGTGGCCAGGATCTGCAGACCCTGCTCAATCTGTAGGAGCGCGTGCATGGCACGAGGGTTGGCCATGGCTGCCTGAAGGTGCAGCAGCAGGGGCAGCTGCCGGCGCATCTCGTCCTGCAGCTGTGGGACCTGGTTCACGCTGGTGGGCCTCACAGATCTTGGATAAGCTACCGGTGGCAGCCGGGCATGCTCGGGGGTCCCAGGGGTAGCTGGCATAGGGGAAACTGATGAAGGGACGAATGGGGCCCTATTGGCAGAATGCCCCAGCCCTAAGACAAGATCAGGCATGTTGGTGCCATGGCCAGTGGAGCCATTCCCTGTGCCACCTTGACCTCTATCTTGTCCAGTACTGCTCTCTGGGGGATATCTCAGGAACAATGGGCAAGAGGACTTTCCCTTGATGGCTCCTGATTCCTTAGGGAGAGGCTGGCCTGACTCACGTTCCTGGGAGGAGGATGAAGTTGGGGGGACTCGGTTTCCTGGTGGTGGTGGTTCTTGGCTCGGACTGAGAGTGGATGTAGTCCCTTGCAGATAGGTTCCCAAGGACTGGGGGGTCTCATGTAATTGCTGAAGATAGTCATAGAGCCTTATATTACCTAGAATGGTGGGAACCCTATTTCTAGTCTCGGATACATCCTGGTCCCCAGGATGCCTGCCTCGCCTGCCAACAGAGCCCCCATATGTGGAAGCCCATGGGTTAGGGAGAGGGTCACAATTCTCTGTCCTCGAAGGTTGGCTGCTGCTGCTGGTGGCATTCACAGTAGTGGCAGTGGCAAAGGGATTGCCACCAAACTGCTCCTGTACAGCATTAAGCATCGGGTCCATAATATCCGTGTACATAGTACGAAGCACATTGTAGCCACCAGGGATGCTTTCCAGGTTACTGAGTGCCCGGTCCTGGCTACGCATCATCTCTTGCATCATGGCTGGGTTGCGGAGAAACTCCAATGCCTGCCGCATGATTTCGGGGTTGTTGAGAATATGCCCGATCTCAGGGTTGTGCTGGATCAGCTGCTGCATATGGGGGTTATCGAGAACCAGCTGGCGCATCAGGCCTGTGTTGGACAGCAGACCTTGGATGAAAGGGTCATCAATGATCTGAGCCACAAACTCAGGCACAGAGACATGCTGCCACATCAGTGAGCTTGGCTGGTCGGGGAAACTACAGGAGGTCAGGCCTAGCCCGTTGAGGCCTGTGAGAACACCTAAGCTAAAGGCGGGTGGCCCATCTGCTGGGTACACGGAGCTTGGTTGAGGGAATGATCTAGGGCTGGAGGCTGGGGCAGGGATTGAAGCAGCTGCGCACTCAGTGCCTATGGTGCGGCGTTGCATCTTGATGACCAGGTGGACAGTGAGGCCATCTCGTACTCCACACTGTGCCAGTGAGTCAGGGTCCTTGAGGATTTTGCCAGCAAAGATTAGGACCAGCTGATCAGGGTGGGCCTTAAAGCGCTGAGATATCTCTTCCTTCAGCTGCTGGATGGTGCAAGTATCTGTAACTGAGAAATCCTCCTTGTCCTTGGGTGTCTTCACCGTCACCTTGATGAGGTGGTGGTCCAGGATCGGCGCTGGGTTGCCCTGTGGCAGGGCCTCTCCGCTTTTGGCCATGGTAGGCAGCAGGAGGCTCAGGTCTGTGGGGACACAGCTGGGGGGGTGGGGATGGGGTACCAACATCATCCTTTCAAGCAGTGGTGAAAGTAGGAAAGGTGAGCAGGGAGAGGGCTTGGAGTCTCAGGGTGAAAGCACAGGAAGGTCTGCATGGAAGGGTCAATGAGGTCCTCAGGATGGGATGGTTATGGAGGATTATGGGTCTGAGAGGCGTTGGGGTTGGGAGAGGAGACCAAATGCCCTGAGAAAGAGGTCTATTGATGAGTGAAAGGCAAAGTCAGGAAGAAGGGTTTGGGTCGGGGCATACATACCACTCAGCTGTGGCCCCGTCCTTCCTCTCATACAGGGCTCCAAACCACCCTCATCTTGCTAACAGCCACCCCTGAAGCCTTCTGGGCCGGAACCCACTCCATCAGGAGACCTCTGTGACCTCAGCACTGACATCACAGCCTCACACAATGGATTCTGGAGACCTCTCCAAGGTGCTCTGTATCCCCAGGAACTCCAAACCACCCCCTCCACCTTTACCTCTTCTATTTCCTTTCTCTTGATTGGCTTCTTCATAGGGAGGGGCCTGGGCTGACCCTTCCATCTCAGTCCAAGAATCTTACTTCCACACAACCTGTAGGTAGTGTGTGGAGCCTCAGCTCTGGATTAAGCAATTAGGAAAGGCTTAGCCCCCTATGTCACTGTTAAGACCAAATTCAGCTGCACCCTGAATTGGTCTTCTTGGCATTCGATGTTTCTGTATTCTCTTTGATTCATAAGCCGTTAATTTTTTATATATTTTCAGAATGTTGACTTTCTGATGGGCAAGATCTAGAGCATGAAAGAGGGTCCAAAAATGACATGAAGTTTTTATTTTACTTCTAAAAAGATTATTGTTATTCCCCAGAATAACTTAAAGAATGAATTGGCTATTTACCAAGATGTAAAAAAAAAAAAAAAAAAAAAAGACCGGGGAATAAAGTTGTTAAACAGAAAATCCGGAGTTCATTGTCACATACATTCAAGATGTCTTATACCCAAATGGACAGGAAGGGAGAGAGTTCGTTATTGGGAGTCCACAGTTATCCAGCACTGACTATTTAGAACCATAAGATTAGTGAGTATAGGAACAAGATAGAAGTAAAAAGACCAAGGCATGGGCACTACATATTTTCAAATATGGAATATTAGATGTGTTCTACAAAAGAAATTGAGAAGAAATAAAGCATCAAGTCAGAAAAAGGAGAGAAGGAGAGAAAGCAAATGGAGAAGAGTTTCAAAACGGAGAGAGCGACAGTGTCAGATGATGCCAGTAGGTCAGGAAGATAAAGGAAGAGAACTGACCTCTGGATTTGACCAAAAAAAAGGGGGGACCATGATGAGCCCAGTTTAGAAGAGTGGAGGGGGCACTGACTGGAGGGGGTTTCAAAGCAAGTGAGTTGGAAAGGAAATGGATTAAATAAGAGTATTACAGGTAAGAGAATGGGTATGATGGCTGTGTGGACATGTGGGGATAAAGACATTTTTGTTTTGCTTTTTCTTAAACTGAGAATGTTACAGCATGCTTTTATTCTGGTGGATATAACACAATGAGGGAAAAATGACACAGAAGGAAGAGAAGATGATTGAAAAAGTCAGCTGTTGAGTAAATGGATTGGAGAGGTTGGGATAAGTGCCCAAGGGGAGAGCTTGATTTGCGTCCACAGACAATTTATGCATTACAACAGGATGGAGCAGAGAACATGCAGGCTGTCAGTGGAGAGCCAGATCTCAGTCATGGTGAAAAGGTGGGGATCATTTAGAGAAAAGGTTGTAGATACAGTAGGGTTTGCTGTTGCTAAATTATGAGTTCTAAATGGTAGGGTGGAAAAGTGTGGGGGATCGATGACCGGTGGAAAATTGGGTCAGCTGAGGGATTTTCAGAGCATAGTGGGACAAGAATCAGAAAGAAGACTCAAACAGCTTGGGTTTTTCATGTAACCTGAGGCAAACAGGGTATAAAGCTTAATCAGACTAATTGATTGGATGGAGGCATCTTAATGGGAAAGTAGAAAATCCATTTTGGTGGTCATGTCTTTCTTGAGACCGATCTTTTTCCTAGTTTGAAGGGGAAGAGTGGGATTCTGGTAGATCCACAGGAGTACTTGGAGTTTTGTGGGCCCTCCTTCACTCTCGCTGATGGCAGAGACAGGGCTGGAGGAAGGTGGTCTGTGAGGAGCACACAGAATTCTGTGGTAACCCTTTGCAGACCACAATATGAATACATGTCACCATCTCCACTGCTCCAGACACTACCATCTCCCACCTGCTCCACTGCAAGGGAGCTGCACCAGTGCTCCCACTTCTACTTGGACCTCTACCATGGTCTTTCTGCACTCGGCAGCTGGAGAATCCACTGAAACACCTCCATCATTTGGTCAAAATCCAGCAGTGATTTTCCGCTGCGTTCATAGTAAAATCCAGAGTCCTTACCAGACCTACAAGGCTCTTCCTGATTTCTCTGATGTCCTGTTTTCCCTCCCACTGTTTTATTCACTCCACTCTAGCTACATCATCTCCTTGTTATTCCTCAAACACATCAAGAATATTCCCACCTCACATTTTTATCCTAAGTCGTCCTCTCTGTCTGGAACATACTTCTCCCAAGGGAGTGCGTGTTAATTTCTCCCAATCCCTTCTGGTTTCTGCTCTACTCTTGCCCTTCCAGAGAGGCCTTCCTGGATTGCCCTCTATGTAGAAGACCTTATCCTACTTTATTTTTCTTCATAGCACTTATTCAAAAGTTAGGTAAAGTACTGTCTTATCCCACAGAAGTAAACCCCATAAATAAAGGAACTTTATTTGGTCACTTCTATTTCTTCAATACCTAAAACAACATTTAACTTATTAAATGATTGAATAATTGCCACAAGTGTTTACATGCCAATTGGCTAGGATGCTCTTGGTGAGGCCAGGAGAGGGGGAGATAGGACCTTGGCTAACTACAGAGAACTCAAGTTATGAACATTAGATATGCTGAAGGACATGATATTCTTGGAAAGTACCATGTCCCCTTGAGGCTGTGTTTTGGTGATGGCAATATACAGTGAGGGTAAGCAGCTGTACCTCTCTAAGTTAAAGAGACAATGGTAACAGTCCAGAAAAGTCCTATGATTGTGACAATTAGTAAGAAATTCCTGGGAGGATAAATACTTACCAAGACCTGGATGAAATGTGGACTTATCCTACTCTGACCCACCAGGCTATTCTTCTCCCACCTTCAGACTTGAACAATTTGACTTGAAAACTTGAGGAAGTCTTTATGACTGAATATCTGTGTCTATCTATAGTATTTTTCCCTTTTTGTTATGACTGTCTTCCTCTACACGTGGGTCAGTGTAGTGTTTTTAGGTATTTGTGTGTTGCTGCACATGCCCATGGCTGTCTGTGCAGTGTGTTGAATGTGTGTGCCTTTATATGTAAATCTTTGGCCATGTGACCTTGTGTATGTGTGCACACCTGTCTGGGGCTACATATACACGTTCTTGGGTATGAGAGTATGGTATGATATCTGTGCTTTATATGCATGGTGTGTGTGTGTGTGTGTGTGCGTGCTCATGTCTGCATCATGAGACAGGGATATCACACACAGACGGTGACTTTTCTTGCAAGAGAAACAAAGCCAAACCTCAGATGGGGGCATGTGGGAGTAGCCATTTTACTGACAGACCTTTTACCCATGGCCAATGCTTCCTGGCTGGAAGCATTGGAAGAGGTGGAAGGGGCAGATGATGTAGTCAAATGGGTCAGCAGGCAGGTAACAAGAAGCACAGAAGTAGGCATGGTGGTTAGAATCCCTGGGATCTCTTGAGCTTGCGAATAGCAGCACCGGTGTCCCCCTCAGTAGCGATGAGTGCCTGCAGATTGGCATGGTGGTTCCCAAATCCCATGGCCTGGAGAGATTCCATTTGCTGGCTGAAACGAATCTCAGGGGCTTGTGGAAGGTGGGAAGAGTCTCCAGCTAAGGATTGTAGCCTCTGCCGGGCTGCTCCGGATTTGTGGCAGCACTCAGGACCTTTGGGTTCAGCCATATCTGGCACATCCCAGGCCCAGGGCACTGTGTCAGGGTAGCTGCAGCTGGGTGAAGGAAGCCAACCCAGGCCCCATAGATAGGGTGCAACCCAGGGTAGAAGAACAGGAGCCTCTGTGGCCAACAGCTGCAGACCCTGCTCAATATGCAATATTGCTTGTGATGCTTTAGGGTTGGCTAGGGCCAGAAGCATGTCGGAAAGCTGTGTCTGCTGCAGGAATGTGGGCAGCTGCTGCCTACACTGTTCACTCAGCTGGGGCATACTTATGAACAACATCATCTGGGCTGCCAAGTAGGGGTTATTCAAAAGCAACTGCACCATGCTTCCTGTGATCTGGGAGCTGCTCTGCTCATCCGACAGCTGGGGATCATCCTTTAATTTCTGGTCAGAGCTATCTCGAGAGGTGGTGGCATCTTTGTCCTCTGCCTGGGGCTGCTGGGTAAGCTCTATGCTAGGTAAGGCTGGTACACCAGCCGGCTGCTGAATGGCCCAGTTATGACTCCGGTCTTTGGTGGAGATAGTGGTAGTACTGGCACTGGAAGTATGGTTCACCTTGTCAGGGGCAACATTGGCTGAGGTGATGGAGGATAAACCACAGGAACTAGTATAGATGACTCGGGTTGTAGGGAGCTGCGGGAGCTGGTCCCTCCGTTCCTGGGGTTGTGGTGGAGACAGGGGTGAGGACTGAACTGGTTCTAAAACATGTCCTTCCAGGAGAGCTGTGAAAGGGTTGCCCCCAAAGAGATCTTGCAAGCTGTTGAGCATGTGGTCATTGCAATCAGCATAACTCCGGCCCAGGGGATTGTCCCCACCTGGCATTGTCTCCAAGCCCGGGTATGACTGTGGGTTCAGTGGATGCTCAAGATTCTGTTCAGGTTGCTGGATCTGCATTATCTCCTGAATCATGGCAAGGTTTCTAGCCAGCTCCAGAGTCTGCCATAGGATCTCAGAATTGTCAAGGAGGTTGGAGACTTCTGGGTTCTGCTGCATCAGCTGTTGCACGTCTGGGTGTTCTGAGATGAACTGTCTCACGGGGGCCATGTTGGACAGGAGCTGCTGGATGCTAAGATTCTGTAGCATCTGTGCTATGCAATCTGGATTACCCACTTCCAGATCCTGGGTATGCACTTTGGGTGCATCAGGCTCCACAGGGAGGGCCGATTCCACTGGGGTGTGACTCACACTGGCAAGTTGGTGTACCCCACTGCTGTTTCCTTTGGTGTTTCTGTTCCGGTGGCAGGGATCTTTGGTCAGCAGGTTCTGGGAGGAATGGGCTAGGGATCTGGACCTATGTTTTGACTTGATGACCAAATGAATGGTGTGGCTGTCTCGGATGCCCCTCTGTCTCAGTGTGTCATGGTCTTTAAGAAGGCGGCCCATGAAAACCAGCACTAGTTGGTCCATTTGGCACTCAAAGTGAGCAGATAGCTTCTCCTTGAACTGCCTCACAGAGGTGTTGTCCGCTATCATAAAGTCCTCCCCCTTGCCTGCTGTCTTCACTGTCACTCGGGTGACACTAGGAGAGATGTTCTCGTCTGTAGGCAAACCTGAAGGACGCCCACTCTGGGCCATCTTGGGTGTCTGAGAGATGACATGCGGCATGGACCTTAGTGGGAGGACAGATGGTGAGGAGGTGGAAGCTGGGGCAGAAGGGGTGAGGGCAGACAAATGTTTCCACTGGCCTTCGTCTCAGGTGTCGTGTTCTCAGGCCAAAGGCTGGTTTCCTTGATGCCCAAAAAGGGATGAGTGATGAGGCTGGGGCCAGGTATTTTATGATGTTATACCCCCCACCCCAGGTCTCCAGATGTGGCCCAGCTGAGGCCTGTGGTGGCTACTGATTCATACTTAGTACAAGGTGGGCTAAGTAAAGATGACTCCACCCAGGGATGCCCCTCCCTTTTGCCCCACCCACAGATACCACAACCTCTCAAAAAAAAGGGATATTGTGATGTCAACTCTAGTCTCACAGCCTTTCCAAGGACTAGCTGGGGCAATAAGACATATTTGTGTGGGGGTGGGAGACACCGGGTCTCCATAATAAAATTAAAAAGTCATTTTCCAGAAAACAGGGGACAAAGTTCTTAGGATGGAACTATTAAAAAAAGGAAGGGGGGAGACCAGATTGCTTATGTGGGATATGTTTCTCTGTGGTCCTGTGTGGGGGTCCCTGTTGGGATGATAGGCTTGCTATAATGGAAAGTTGAGTTTATTGAAGCCATAGATAAAACTACATACCTGTAAGAATGGAATCTTTCCTGTAGGAACGATCTTCTCACTTTTGTTAGTGATCTTGAAAAAGTGAGGCCTTACAAAGAAAAATGGAGCAAGAACAAAGTTCACAAGGGGTAGAGGAGGTCATGTTTTTCTCTGCCTCTAGGCTTAGGGATTCTGCACTTAATTGAGAGTGCTCCCACGTGGGGAAAGATTTCTTCTATTCTAGAAGCAGGAGCGGGGCTCATTGGGGAGGTTTTCTGAGGGCCATTTAAAATTAAAGGTGAGTTAGCCCTTCCTTGCAAAGTATTTTTTATTCATCTCTCACTTGGTCTTTTCTATGGTCTTTTCTATGTCATTATAGCAGAACTTTTAAAAAGATTTGTTTCAACGTCTTAGCCCAATCTTTGGTGCCCACCTTTGTGTCAAAGCATTAGGGGGAGAGATGCCTGTAAATCAAGAGGTGATGGGGGTGGTGATTCATAGTGAAATTCCTAACAGGGCAACTAGAACAGATTCTCAGTTCCATGCAGCTGTAGGGGATGGTGCTTGATCTTTATTTGGGTAGCACATGAATTTTCTAATAGATATGTTAAAATATACATTTATGTCTATGTAGATGGAATATTGTATACATGTCTGATTGGATGTATATTTGCGAATGTATATACATATGGGGAAGTATAAGCATGAGACTGGGTGTATAAAGTATCTGATATCCTTCATGTGACTGTGAAGACTTTGGGGTCTGAAATCTTGAACATTCCATCCCATTGCATGGAAAAGAAGTGAACCATGCAGATAGATAAGTAATAGGTGGAGTGTCTGATGCTCAGCCATCAGTTGCTCACTTCCTAGAATGGAACTCAAGCCTAAACCCCTCTCCTAGTTGCACTCAGAGTGAGTTTGATTCAGAACAGTGAAACATTGATTTTCACACCAACATGCTGCACTTTTCTCCCCAGCTACCCTGCAAGAGGTTGAGGATAAGAAAGGGGGCCTCTTTTGTAGCAACATGGATGGAACTGGAGAGTGTTATTCTTAGTGGAATAAGTCATATAGAGAAAGACAGATACCATATGTTTTCGCTCTTATGTGGATCCTGAGAAACTTAACAGAAGACCATGGGAGAGGGGAAGGGGGAAAAAGTTACAGAGAGGGAAAGAGGTAAACTATAAGAGACTCTTAAAAACTGAGAATAAACTGAGGGTTGATGGGGGTGGGAGGGAGGGGAAAGTGGCTGATGGGCATTGAGGAGAGCACCTGTTGGGATGAGCACTGGGTGTTGTATGGAAACCAATTTGACAACAAATTTCATATTAAAAAAAATCTTAAAAAAAAAAAAGAAAGGGGGCCTCTATATACTATTCTAATGACAAGCTGTTTGGGGTCTTCTTCACTGGTACCAGATGCTCTCAACCTAAGACTTACCATTCTAAGCCTAATTCACAGAATTTTATAATTGTAGGAGTTGGATTCACAGTTTTCAAAGCACAGAATAGGAGATTTGTTTTACAAATTGGAGTGGAGCTCTTAGAATTGTAGATTTCTAGTAAAGAGGTGTCTTGTTAGGGTTGGTGCTTGTTTCCCAATCAAACCCCAATCAAATCCACCTAGACCATTACTAAAAAGAACTTTAATGTGATTGAGTCATTAGTCATACAGAATTGTCAATTATAAAGAATGATCAATCATAAAAATATAATCAACACTTCTCAATCAGTAGGACTGATGGCCATTTGTGGGGGGGTGTGGGGAGTGATCCATCTGGATGGTGAGGAGGAGGACATATGCTTCCCCCAATACTCTGCCCCAGGGGTCTCAGGGACTAGATGCTTTGTTGGGTTTGACAGGCTTTGGTGCAATAGGAAACCAAGAGAACTTTTCAGCTGGCAGTTTTGATGGCTTATGCTTCAGCATCTGGAAGCTGAGATCATAATTGATCAGATAGCCATCATTGTAGACATAGAGCTTGTGATCCAAGGGGGAGTAATTGATACCATGCAGTGTTTCCAGCATCTTATCCAGCAGGATGCTGAGATGGCGCTCCCGCCCAGTGTTGGTATCAAAAGCATAGAAGATCTCTTCCTGGTGGGTGCTCCGTGGGCGTAGGGCATACAGCACTCCACAGGCCATGAAGGCTCCTGACATGGCTGGCTTGTACTGGTTGGTTTGCCAGGTTTTCTCCACTTCTAAGGTGCTGGTATTGAGGCGGCTTACAACCAGGTTTCCCTTGCTCTCCTCGGTGGCATAGAGCACCCACAGTCCCTTCTCATCACCAGCAAAATCTAAATCTTTCCAGGGCACACCAACATAGGAGAAGCGGTTGTTGTAGGTGGCGCTGGGCAATGGGCGTCGTAGCACCAGGGTGTTGGAGGAAAGATTCAGCTTGGCAATGTCACGTGTGCCATAGTAGTTGAAGTACATGAAGTTTTCATACACGGTGTTACCACTGCCATCACCATAGCCAAATGACCTCTTCTCATAGTTCTTCATCAATACCAGGTCATCATAGGACTTGTACATCTGGTAGTAGTCAAAGTACCTAGGCCAAGCCCCACACCAGAATTATCAGGGTTCACAATGCTAATAAAAATGAGCAGGCTAGTGTTCAAATTAATAGTTGGAACTTTGGAATCATACAGAACTGATTGGTAATCTCTCTTCTGCTTATAACATACTGTGACAAAAAATAACTGTAAAAAATCAGTAACAGTAATAACATTAACATCAAATGCAACAATGTCTCATGGACACTGTGCGTGCATTATCTCAGTTAATTATAGTGAAAGTACCATAAAGTAGGTTTTATCCCCACAGATTTGAAGACTGGGTCTCAGAAAGACTGAGTAATTTGCTCAAAGTCCCTCAGCTCATAATTAAAATCCATTAAAAGAAAAAAAAGATTCTATCTCATTGATTGTCGGGACTGACCGAAATAATGCAAATAAAACAATTAGAATATTTATCTCAAAGTAAGCAATCAACAAGTGATGGTTATTATTCTTTTCTTCTTTATGGATGCTCTTCCTTATGGATGCCCCCTCCACCCGTCCCTGAGACAATGTCCTGTGGTAGATCATAGTTCTGGAGCTGGATTTGGAGAGATTTATGCTCATTGAGGTCACTTTGGAAACTCCTTTATATTATCCCTGAATGAGGTGCCTGAGTGGGTCAGTCAGTTAAGTATCTGACTCTTGATCTCAGCTCAGGTCATTTTCTCATGGTTTGTGAGTTTGAGCCCTACATCAGGCTCTGCGTTGACAGCTCAGAGCCTGCTTGGGATTCTCTGTCTCCTTCTCTCTCTGCCCCTTCCCTGCTTGCACACAGTCTCTCTCCATCTCTCAAAATAAATAAATAAACTTTTACAAATAAATAAATAAATAAATAATTCCTGAATGATGAGTGTTGTCACTGCTTGGCCTTGGTCAGTAAGTCTTCCTTTACCACAGAGATTTGGAGAAGATTTAAAAAGCAAAGACACATAAATTGTGCTTCATATGCTGCAAGTGCCTATAGGAATTGGGAGCAATATTATCAGTAACACTAATCTTTCTGAGATGAGCTTCCACTGAGCTCTTCAATGACAGGTTTAAGCCACGTTCATCCTTCCCTCCTGTGGTGTCCTACTCAGTTGGATCTTTGTCATATTCCTATATAGACTACCTTTAAACACCCTGCCTGTGAGTTGCATCTAGCTTCCTAACCAGGCTGCCAGTTTATTTAAGGGCTCATTCATTTACTCCTTGATTCAATTAGCTATCCTTTCATCTAAAACAAACAAACAAACAAACAAACATTTATCAACACCGACAATGCTGTCCACACTTTTTTTTATAAAATCTCATGTGATATTCTCTAATTTAACTATCCTCACCTTCCAGATGGCTAGAATGGGTCTGAGACATTCATGTACTTCTCCAAGTTCACTTATCTTATGTGGCAGTACTCAGATTCAAACTCAACCCTGTCTGAGTCCAAGTCCCAAGTAAAGTCAAGTTCATCTTCTAAATTTCTTCTGAGAAGAACCTAGGATTCTGAAGCCCAGGTAGAGAACAGTTTGTTCTTGAGATAAGATCAGACTACCAATAGAACCAGTTTGGATTACAATGGGTTTAGAAATTTCAGACAGCAGGTTCAAGAAGGATATCACAGCCATCTGTGGCATTCTTAATCATGAGAGGAGCTCTAGAACGTGACCTGTCAGACCTAGGTTAAGTTTGTCCAGGGGCATACCTAAAACAGAGAGAGGAAGTTGTGCTGGGGCCATAAAGAATCCCGTTAGGGTAGGGTAGCAAACATTTGGAATGAACCTGGGTACAAAAGAGAAACCATCCTGAACTTACCTGTTGTCTGTAGTCATAGGGGCCACCCAGTAGAGGGAAGAGTCTGGATTGGGTGCTGAGTCTCGACCCCAGGTACCTGCCTTGTGTGCAAAGCCTCTCCAATTGAGTTGCACCACAAAGGGTCTGCTGACTTTCTGGAGGCCTCCATGGTCACAAGAGCCTGGAAAGAGAGCAGGCAAGGTAGAAACTAGGAGTGAAGCACAAAGCCCACAGGGAGAGGGCTATGAAAGTGTAATAGCTATGTGTGTGTTTCAGCATGTGTCCGTACATCTGAAGACATGCATAGGTGTATAAGCAGGCTTGACTTTGCACAAATAGAGGTTAGTGTATATGTCTGATTTTAGGTGTATTTATATATATCTATGTTTACTAGGATGCCTATATGTGAGACTATACCTATCTCTGTCTGCATTGCTTAATGATGCACCAAACAAGGAAATGAAAGATTTATTCTACATCAAGACATTCACTGCCCACCCCTCAGTATGCCATAACCAACGCTGCATTCCCAAACCATCTTTGGGGAGAAGAAATTTTCAGAAATTCAGTCTGAGGCCTCACCGGGGGGCAGGGGTGGACCAGAGTGTCCAGAGGCCACTTCTTGCTTCTCCCTCTCACACTCTCTTAGCTGGTCCTTGAGACTATCCACCTCCTGACGAAGAGCACAGAGATCGTGCTGGTCTGAGTCAGCCAGAAGCTTGAGTATGAGGCTGGCATTAGCCACCTGTGGAAATGAGATGTCAAGGATATGGGTCACAGACTGTTCTTAAGAACTGATGTCAGCCTTCCATATTGCTCAGCTCTGTGTCTTTTTTTCCTCCAGAAATAAGTGATTTGGTAAATCATCAAATTTATGAAATTAAGTAAGACAGGAGACTATGGAGGCAGAGGTATTCTCTAATCTATCTATGTATATGGCTCTGGAATTAAGAGAAGAGGCTCTCAGCCTCACTAAGTCCTCCCTTGGCCATAAGCCAGGTCACCAACTCCTGTGGTCTCTCCAGCTGCAGGCACAGCAGGTTGTAGATTGGGGCCTCCTAGGAGGAAGCAAGGGTAGTGGGAATCCTGGACTTCAGGGCACCGTTCATTTCCAAGACCTGGTTATCCTGACCTTCAGTGGTGCATGTGTACTCACTGACCTGGGTCTGGAGGCATGGACAGGCAGTTCCCCCAAACCTCAACATCCATGACTTTTTTCTTTTATTTGCATGCCCTCAGTGCCACGTAGCCTAAAAAATACTGTCTTGGATCTGTCATTTTATTTTGTTCCATTAACAGCCCTTGAGAGAAGTTAAAATGGTGGAGCAGCATGAAGACCCTGAGCTTATCTCATCCCTGAAACGCAGCTAGATCAGCACCAAACCATTTTGAACACCTAGGAAGTTGATCTGAGGATTAATGCAACCACCTGCATAACTTAAGTCACAGAACTTGCCAGGTACACAGTGTAGAGAGGTGAACTTGGGGGAGAAAAGCCTTGGGGGGTAGGGAGCTATTTTTGCAGAGAGAAGACAGAGAGAGAAAGAGAAAGGGAGAGAGTGCAAAACATTGGCATGGTGCAAGAAAGCATTCCCTGCAAAAGTAGCTGGAGAGAAAGAGAAAGAAAGAGTGAAAACACTCGCAGGGGACTGAACAAGAAACCTGTTCCCCAAAACCATTGATGGGGAGAAAAGAGAGGGTGTCAATACCACCAGGATTCTACAAACAGTGGATTGCTGAGTCTGAAGTTCTGGAGCTCAGTACCTGGTGGCACTCTGATGAGGAAGCTGGGCAAATTCCCAGGAGCAAGCAGTGGGGTCTGACGGGTCCGTTTGCCACAGGGGGAGAAGCAGTTCCCCTGCTTGGAGAGCATTTGGTAGAGGCCAAATGGCCTCCCCACAGCAAAGGTTCCAGGGGACCCTGGAGAGGAGCCACATTTGAGAGTATTGGGACAAAGACCCCAGAGTATGGTGAAACCTGGAGCCGGCTGTGTGCTGTGATTTGTCACCATCTCTGAACCTCTGCTGCTGCAGGATCACACAAACATTTTCTGGGGCTAGCTGGCACCCAGCCATTGCTCAGCAAGACCCTCCTACAGAGAGTCAGTGGGACCAAGTGAAGGGGTCTCTGAAGTGTTGTATTTTGAAACAACCCCATCTGAAATAAAACTCTGGAGGAAGGTGCCATCTGGCAGGCAGATGGCTTGGACACAGACAGGGTAGAGACAGGAGTGAATGAAGTCCTGAGACAAAGGAGGGATGCTTTATCATGGGTCAGTCAGAGAGGGAATTTCCTGTGCCACAGACTAGGGAGTTGGGTGAAGCCATTTCCACCTATCCTACACATGCACAATGATCCACCCCAGTAAGATAAGCAGCATCACCTAGTGGATAATGGAGCCATTACACCATGGAGCCACTAGAGTGCTTAGTTTAAGTTCTAGGGGAAACTGGATGTAACTTCATTGGGGTTTCATTGTGTTTGCTGGTTCATTTATTTGTTCACTTTCTTTGCTTCTGTTTTTGCTTAAGTTGTTTTCTTTTTTCTTTCTTTTCTTTGTTGGGTACAGAAAGTGAAATTTTTATTTATAGTTTTTTACTTTATTTTATTTTTATTTAAATTTTTTATTGTATTTCATTTTCTTTATTTTATTTTATTCTATAAATATTTTTTAATTTTTAAATTTTTTTCTTACACTTTTCTTCTCTCCTTTCCCTTTTTTCAATATTCTTTCAATAATCAGACTGAAACACACCTAGGATCTAGTTCTTTTATTTGATTTTTTATTGTGTATTTAATTTTTCAATTTTTATTTTTTATTTTATTAATTTTTTCTTCCTCCAAAATGACAAAAATGAAGGAATTCATGCCAAAAGAAAGAACACGAAAAATAACACCAAGGGACTTAATCAACACAAATATAAGTAAGATGTCTGAACTAGAATTTAGAACCATGATAATAAAAATACCATCTGGGGTTGAAAGAGCATAGAAGACACCAGAGAATCCCTTTCTGCAGAGATAAAAGAAGTAAAATCTACTCAGGCTGAAATTGAACATGCTATAACTGAGATGCAATCTCGAATAGATGTCACAATGGCAAGGATGGATGAAACAAAGCAATGAATCAGCGATATAGAAGATAAAATTCTGGAGAATAATGAAGCAGAAAAGAAGAGAAACAAGGGCAAAAGAGCATGACACAAGACTTAGAGAACTCAGTCACCTGTTAAGGAATAAAATCTGAATCACAGGAGTCCCAGAAGATGAATAGAGAGAAAAGGAGGAAGAAGGTTAATGTGAGCAAATTATACCGGAAAACTTTCCTAATCTGTGAAAGGACACAGACATCAAAATTCAAGAAACCTAGAGACTCCCATCAGATTAAATAAAAACTGACCATCAACAAGGCATATCATAGTGAAATTCACAAAACACAGACAAGGAAAGAATTATAAAAGCAGCAAAGGAAAAAAATCCTTAAACTACAAGGAAAGACAGATAAGTTTCACAGTAGACCTATCCACAGAAACTTGTTAGGCCAGAAAGGAGTGGCAGGATATATTCTACATGCTAAATGAAAAAAATATGAAGCCAGGAATTCTTTTTTTTTTTTCAACGTTTATTTATTTTGGGGACAGAGAGAGACAGAGCATGAACAGGGGAGGGGCAGAGATAGAGGGAGACACAGAATTGGAAACAGGCTCCAGGCTCCGAGCCATCAGCCCAGAGCCTGACACGGGGCTCAAACTCCCGGACCGCGAGATCGTGACCTGGCTGAAGTCGGACGCTTAACCGACTGCGCCACCCAGGCGCCCCAAAGCCAAGAATTCTTTATTCTGCAAGGCTGTCATTCAAAATAGAAGGAAATATAGTTTCTGAGACAAACACTAAAGAAATTCGTGACCACTAAACAGCCCTGCAAGAAATTTTAAGAGGGACTCTCTGAGTGGAGAAAAGACAAAACAAAACAAAACAAAAAAGACCCAAAGCAACAAAGACTAGAAAGGACCATTGAACATCACCAACTCTACACATAACACTAAATTCATATCTTTCAGTACTCACTCTAATTGTCACTGGACTAAGTGCTCCAATCAAAAGACATAGGCTATCGGAGCCAAAGCAATCTTGAAAAAGAAAACCAAAGCAGGAGGCATCACAATCCCAGACTTCAAGCCATACTACAAAGCTGTAATCATCAAGACAGTATGGTACTGGCACAAGAACAGATACTCAGATCAATGGAACAAAATAGGGAACCCAGAAATGGACCCACAAACATATGGCCACCTAATCTTTGACAACGCAGGAAAGAATATCCAATGGAATAAAGACAGTCTCTTCAGCAAGTGGTACTGGAAGAGTGAACCTGGACCACTTTCTTACACCATACACAAAAATAAACTCAAAATGGATGAAAGACCTCAATATAAGACAGGAAGCCATCCAAATCCTCGAGAAGAAATCAGGCAAAAACCTCTTTGATCTTGGCCACAGCAACTTCTTACTCAACACATCTCCAGAGGCAAGGGAAACAAAAGCAAAAATGAACTACTGGGACCTCATCAAAATAAAAAGCTTCTGCACATTGAAGGAAACAATCAGAAAAACTAAAAGGCAACCAACAGAATCAGAGAAGATATTTGCAAATGACATATCAGGTAAAGGATTAGTATCCAAAATCTATAAAGAACTTATTAAACTCAACACCCAAAAAACAAATAATCCAGTGAAGAAATGGGCAAAAGACATGAATAGACACTTCTCCAAAGAAGACATCCAGATGGCCAACCAACACATGAAAAAATGCTCAACATCACTCATCATCAGGGAAATACAAATCAAAACCACAATGAGATACCACCTTACGCGGGTCAGAATGGCTAACATTAACAACTCAGGCAACAACAGACATTGGCGAGGATGCAGAGAAAGAGGATCTCTTTTACATTGTTGTGGGAATGCAAGCTGGTGCAGCCACGCTGGAAAATAGTATGGAAGTTCCTCAGAAAACTAAAAATAGAACTACCCTACGACCCAGAAATTGCACTACTAGGTATTTATTTACAGGATACAGGTGTGCTGCTTCGAACGGACAATGCATCCCCATGTTTATGGCAGCACTATCAACAATAGCCAAAGTATGGAAAGAGCCCAAATGTCCATCGATGGATGAATGGATTAAAAATTGTGGTATACACACACACACACACACACACACACACACACAATGGGGTATTCCTTGGCAATCAAAAAGAATGAAATCTTGCCATTTGCAACTACATGGATGGAACTGGAGAGTATTATGCTAAGTGAAATTAGTCAGTCAGAGAAAGACAAAAATCATATGACTTCAGTCACATGAGGACTTTAAGAGACAAAACAGATGAACACAAGGCAAGGGAAACAAAAATAATATAAAAACAAGGAGGGTGACAAAACAGAAGAGACTCATAAATATGGAGAACAAACTGAGGGTTACTGGAGGGGCTGTGGGAGGGGGGATGCGCTGAATGGGTAAGAGGCACTAAGGAATATACTCCTGAAATCATTATTTCACTGTATGCTAGCTAATTTGGATGTAAATTTTAAAAAATTAAAAGTAAAATGTAAAAAAAGACCTAGGATATCAGAATGGATAAGAAAACTAGACCCATCTATATGCTGCTTATGAGAGACTCAATTTAGACCTAAAGACACCTGCAGATTGAAAGTGAGGGGATGGAGAACCATCTATCATGCTGATGGTCATCAGAAGAAAGCTGGAGTAGCCATACTTATATCCAACAAACTAGATTTTAAAATAAAGACTGTAACAAGAGATGAAGAAGGGCATTATATCATAATTAAGGGGTCTAACCACCAAGAAGATATAACAATTGTAAATATTTATGGCCCCAATGTAGAACACCCAAATATATAAATCAATTAATTACAAACATAAAGAAACTCATTGATAATAATACTATAATTGTAGGGGACCTCAATACCTCACTTACAACAATGGACAGATCACATAAGCAGAAAATCAACAAGGAAACAATGGCTTTGAATGACATACTGGACTAAATGGACTTAACAGATATATTCAGAACATTTCATCCTAAAGCAGCAGAATACACATTCTTCTCAAGTGCCCATGGAACATTCTCCAGAATAGATCACATACTGGGTCACAAATCAGCCCTCAAGAAGTAAAAAAGATCAAGATCATACCTTGCATATTTTCAGGCCACAATGATATGAAACTCAAAATGAACCACAAGAAAAAACTTGGAAAGACCATGAATATTTGGAGATTAAAGAACATCCTACTAAAAAACGAATGGGTCAAGCAGGAATTTAAAGAGGAAATTAAAAAGTTCATGGAAGCCGATGAAAATGTAAACACAACAGTCCATAATCTCTAAGATGCAGCAAAGCTGGTCATAAGAGGGAAGTATGTAGCAATCTAGGCCTTCCTAAAGGAAGAATGGTCTCAAATACATAACCTAACCTTACACCTAAAACAGCTAGAAAAAGAACAGCAAAAACAGCAGAATAAAGGAAATACTAAAGATTAGAGCAGAAATCAATGATACTAAAATTTAAAAAAAAAGTAGAACAGATCAACGAAACCAGGAGCTGAAAGAATTAACAAAAGAATTTAAAAAATTAATAACCTCCTACTCAGATTGATCAAAAAGAAAAAGCACAGGACCCATATAAATAAAATAACAAATGAAAGATGAGAGATCACAACCAACACCACAGAAATACAAACTACAATAAGAGAATATTATGAGCAATTATATGCCAATGAATTGGGCAATCTGGAAGCAATGGACAAATTCCTAGAAACATATACACTACCAAAACTGAAACAGGAAGAAATAGAAAATTTGAACAGACCCATAACCAGTAAAAAAATTAAACCAGTAATCAAAAATCTCCCAACAAAGGAGTCCAGGGCCAGATAGTTTTCCAGGGGAATTCTACCAAACATTGAAGCAAGAGTTAATACCTATTCTTGTGAAGCTGTTCCAAAAAATAGAATGGAAGAAAAATTTCCAAATTCATTTATGAGGCTAACATTACCTTGATTCCAAAACCAGACAAAGACCCACTAAAAAGGAGAACTGTAGACCAATTTCCCTGATGAACATGGATGCATAAATTCTCAACAAGATAGTAGCAAACCGAATCCAACAATATGTTAAAAGAACTATTCAACACGATCAAGTGAGATTTATTCCTTAATGTAGGGCTGGCTCAATATCCACAAATCAATCAATATTATACATCACATTATACTTTCACATAGAAGAAAGGATAAGAGCCACATTATCCTTTCAATAGATGCAGAGAAAGCATTTGATAAAATACAACACCCTTTCTTTATAAAAACCCTGAAGAAAGTTGGGGTAAAAAGATCATACCTCAAGATCATAAAGGCCATATATGAAAAACCCACAGTTAATATCATCCTCAATGGGGAAAAACATAGTTTTCCCACTAATTTCAGGAGCACAATAAGGATGTCCACTCTCACCACTGTTATTCAACATAGTGTTAGAAGTCCTAGCCTCAGTAATCAGAAAACACAAAGAAATAAAAGGCATCCAAATCAGCAAGGAGGAAGTCAAACTTACACTGTTCACAAATGACATAATACTCCATATGAAAAACCCAAAAGACTCCACCAAAAAACTACTAGAACTGATCCATTAATTCTGCAAAGTCGCAGGATATAAAATCACTGCACAGAAATCAGTTGCATTTCTATTCACCAATAATGAAGCAGCAGAAAGAGAAATAAATGTATCAATCCCATTTATAATTGCACCAAAAACTATAAAATACCTAGGAATAAACTTAACTAAGGAAGTGAAAATCTACACTGAAAACTATAGAAAGCTTATGAAAGAAATTGAAGAAGACACAAAAAACTGGAAAAACACTCCATGCTCATGGATTGAAAGAACAAATATTGTTAAAATATCGATACTACTCAGAGGAATCTTCATATTCAATGCAATCCTTTTCAAAATAACACCAGCAGTCTTCACAGAGCTAGAACAAACAATCCTAAAATTTGTATGGAACCAGAAAAGACCCCAAATAGCCAAAGCAATCCTGAAGAAGAAAACTAAAGCTGGAGACATTATAATTCTGGACTTCATGCGGTATTATGAAGCTACGATCATCAAGACGCTATGGTACTGGCACAAAAACAGACACATAGATCAATGGAACAGAATAGAGAACCCAGAAATGGATCCACAAACATATGGCCAACTAATCTTTGACAAAGCAGGAAAGAATATCCAATGGAGAAAACACAGTCTCTTCAGCAAGTGGTGCTGGGAAAACTGGACAGCAACATGCAGAAGAATGAACCTGGACCACTTTCTTACACCATACACAAAAACAAACTCAAAATGGATGAAAGACCTAAACTTAAGACAAGGAGCCATCAAAATCCTAGAGAAGAAATCAGACAACAACCTCTTTGACCTCAGCCACAGCAACTTCTTACTCAGCATGTCTCCAGAGGCCAGGGAAACAAAAGCAAAATGAACTATTGAGTCCTCATCAAGATAAAAAGCTTTTGCATGGTGAAGGAAACAATCAACAAAACTAGAAGTAACTGACAGAATGGGAGAAGATATTTACAAATGACATATCAGATAAAGGGTTAGCACCCAACATCTACAAAGAACTTACTAAATTCAACACCCCAGAAATAAATAATCCAGTGAAGAAATGGGAAAAAGACATGAAAAGACACTTTTCCAAAGAAAACAACCAGATGGCCAACAGACACGTGAGAAGATGCTCAACATCACTCATCAACAGGGAAATATAAATCAAAACCACAATGAGATATTACCTCACACCTGCCAGAATAGCTAAAATTAATAGCTCAGCCAACAATGGATGTTGGTGAGGATGCAGAAAAAAAGGAACCCTTTTACACTGCTGGTGGGAATGCAAACTGGTGCAGCCACTCTAGAGAACAGTGTGGAGGTTCCTCAAAATTAAAAATAGAACTCCCTTACAACCCAGCAATTGCGCTACTAGGTACCTATCCAAAGGATACAGGAGTGCTAATTTGAAGGAGTATATGCACCCCAATGTTTATAGCAGCGCTATCGACAATAGCCAAAGTATGGAAAGAGCCCAAATGTCCAACAACTGATGAATGGATGAAGAAGATATGGTATATATATACAATGGAATTTTACTTGGTGATCAAAAAGAATGAAATCTCGCCATTTGCAACAGTGTGTATGGAACTAGAATGTATTATGCTAAGTGAAATAAATCAGCAGAGAAAGACAAATATATTATTTCACTCGTATGTGAAATTTAAAAAACAAGAGATGAACAAAGAGAAGGGAAGAAAAAAGATAAAAACAGAGAGGGAGACAAACCAAAAAGACTCTTAAATACAGAAAACAAACTGAGGGTTGCTGGAGGGGTTTTGGGTGGGGGGAAAGGCTAAATGGGTGACAGGAATTAGGAGGGCACTTGTTGGGATGAACACTGGGTGTTATATGTAAGTGATGAATCACTAAATTCTGTTCCTGAAATCATCATTATTATACTATATGTTAACTAATTTAGATGTAAGTAACTGAGAACAAACTGAGGGTTGATGGGGGGTGGGAGGGAGGGGAGGGTGGGTGATGGGTATTGAGGAGGGCACCTTTTGGGATGAGCACTGGGTGTTGTATGGAAACCAATTTGACAATAAATTTCATATATTGAAAAAATAAATAAATAAATAAAATAATTTGGATGTAAGTAAAAAACAAACAAACAAACAAAAACAACAACAAAAACAAAAACAGCTCTTGAGGTGAGCATTAGTGTTATTTCCATTTCATAGCTGAAGACATTGTGTCCCTCTTTGCTACAGAAAAAAATGACTCTCTCCTCTGTATACCCAGGTTCTCTCTCCCCTTTCCTGATTACAGCCACATTCTCAGGAGTGTCTTGGTGAGTGAATGAATGGACACAGACAGCTAGCTTTCAGGCCTTCTCTCATCAACCTTCCCCAAGTGCCTATTACAAAAAGCAACTGCCCACATCACATGCTGGATGCCACATTTCCATTCACTCCTCACTCTACTGACAGCATCAATTCCAAGCTCACTAGCCTGGTCCACAAGTCTCTCCAGATATTGCCCCTATTTTAGCTCAATTCAAACTCTTTTCTGTCTCCTTTCCACTGGCCATTCCACTTCCTTCTTCTTCTCTAACCTCTTCCCATCTCCCACTGCACTTATACCCACAAATTGGCCTGTTAATGTAGGGAAAGCACATCCTCCACAAACCCCTCTGTATGGTGATGGCCTCTGAGAATCCCAAGGACAATACCTAATTTTTTCCTTCACACTCAGGATTCATCTCAAAGATGAGGGCTATGCTTTCTCCAGGAATTTCTCTACTGGCCCAGCTCATCCTCATGCTGGATGCAGGAGAGAATGTGCTCATGTAACTCCCAGCCTCAACCCATAGCTCCAGCACTCACCCTCAAGAGCTCCTGATCATACTTGTCCATGAGCTCCTGGGCTGTACTCTGTAGCTGCTCCAGCTTCTTCAGGGGAATGAGGTCATTGGCCAGGTGAACCACACAATGGCACAGGCCATCCTTACCCATAGAGCCTGGCACCAGCTGCAAAAGCAAGCAAGATCACAGGCACGTTAAGCATAATGAAATACATTGGAGCACAGTGCACGGTTTGGGAACATGAAGCAGAAGAGCTGACCCTACTCTGGAGAGTCTGAGAAGAGACCTCTTTGCACAGGAGAGTGTTCATGACTGTCTAAGTCTCCTTCTGTCGTGAGTTTGATCCTTCCCTTGATTTCCCAGAGCTGAAATATAGTCTCCTTCCAGCTCCTACTGGTGGAACCATCCTCACCCTACCTCATGCACTGACTGGGTCTGGCTGCAGTTCACAGAACTGGGAGTAGACTCTTCTCTGAGGCTCTGTGGAAAAGAGGAAAGATGATCTGAAAAGAAATGTTCTGGGACTAGCTTGGTGGCCGCAGTACCTCTACTCTGGACATAAGTAGATTCCCACAAGTTCACTTTGTCTTGAAGACAGCAGGAACAGAGAGTTCCAAATTGTCAAAGAAGGGAATGAATATTAACAGCACCATTAGGCACCAAAGTCTGGACTGATATTTAGCATTCCCAAGAACACAGGAGGGTATGACTTGAATTCTTTATTTTGTAGTTGAAAAACCAGAGGTTCTCAGAATGTAAAAAAAAAAAAAAAGAAAAAAAAAGAACCATCTAGGGTTTCCTTATAGATTTTTCAAGAATCAAGATGTGTGGCCACTGTCCTTCTCTGAATAGTCCCACACATATCTTCTGTGGCCCTGGGAGTTAATTTGGCTGTGTCTTCAGTCTGCAACTCCAGCCCAGTGGTTTAGCTTTTGGGGATCATGACACAAAGGGTGCATGCTTACAATAGCCCAGGTTGTCCTTCCTTAGTTCCAGCATCCTTCATACAAGAAAAAGGTGGCATATTTCTGCAGGAAATGATGCCTCATAAAAGAGCAGGATGTACAGCCCAGAGTTCATCCTTGTTTTCCCTCTGTCACCCTATGCCTGACAACAATCAGAGCAACAATCAGAGCATATTGGGTATCCCATCCTCCTTTCAGATGTCCCTGGGTCTCTCCACCTTCACTCTCTCTCAGAACCTGGGGCTTCTTGAAATGGATCAGAGCGGTGAGGGAAGCCAGTCCAAAACCCAGAACCATCTCTTCACCCACTTGAGATCCCTCCATCCTCTGCCTGTACCTGAGGCTGCCCTGGGAGTGCCAGAGGCAGCAGTAGGATGGTTATCAGGAGAGCCAAGGAAGACTGCATGTTGCATCTGCTGCAGGAGGGGAGCAAGACCTATGAGTTCCCCTAGGCTTTTATCTCTTGTCCATGTGAATGGTCTCAGTAGGAGAGATAAGGATTTCATCATCTGAAAGTTCTGAGGGTGTGAGGGGGGTTGGAAAGGGACAGGGCGGGGCATGGGAGGAGAGGGCTGTGCTTCCAGAGAAGGGCTGAAAGTGTGTTTGTGCTTCCAGAGAAGGGCTGGAAGTGACTTTTTTACACAAACAAGATCTTTCTCGTCGTGTTCTCAAGCTGAGATCTGTCCTCCATCTGCTGGGCCCTCCTGTCCACATAGATTAAGACTAACCTGAGACACACTGAGGGGGCCTTGGGATGGGTCTCTTTCAGGAGGGACTATGGTCTTTCCCTCAGCTTTAAGGGAGGAATACTCTAGAGGAAAATGTAACCCTACCTGCTCCATCTCCAGGACAGAAGCCATTTATTTAATTAAGTGACCTTGGATGCAGGCCAAGCTGTGAACCTGGGGGGATTGCTTCAGCAGCACAGTGCTGGCTGCTCTGCTCTGTGCCCTCCCTCACACCTAGAAGTCTGTCCTCCTCACTGTTCTGAGCACTCTATATGTTTCCATCCCACCCAACTAGTATTCAAATGTATCTGCTAATTCAAGCTCCGGATGTCAGCAGCCTCCACTCCCTGTCCTTCAAGAGAGCCCCCTCCCAATATCTCCTTGTCAAGCCTCTGGTCCTCTGGGCCTGGTACCTGGGGTACCCTAAAGAAAAGGAAGAGTTGGTCCTGAGTCATAGCTCAGTGTTCCTAGGGCTGGCCACCAGAAATTACCCCTTTCTCTTCCACTGTGTCTACTGATAACTTCCCAGGCAGTGGTGAGTCTCAAACCCCCAAATACCTAAGAGGATGTCAGATTCCTATGAAGACTGCATTTTCCCATTGAGAAATTTGTATCCCTTATTATTTTCCTACTTGTCATTGCAACCCCAATTCAGATATCATAGACATTCAGCATAAAGGCCATTTGCTAATGCATCCCGTCCTTTATAGCCCTTTGCCCAGCACATAATACCTACTAGAGAAAGGCATATGAAGTCTCTACTTTTCCTCCTAGGGAAAGGATGAGAGAGCTTAAGTGAATGGATGGCTCCAGGAAGAAATGCCTTGGACTCTCTTGGGCAATCCTTGATGAGAGACCATACCTTCATCTTGCTTTACAGATTTTCACCTTCTGACTCCCTGCTCACGGCCTGGGATCCATTCTCCATCAGCTCCTGTGGCCTAGCCTCTGTCCCAGAGGAGCCACAGAGGTTAGGGAGGTATGACAGGAATGAGTTGGGAACCCTAAGCTACCTGGAGCAGAAAACCTATCCTGAATCACTGCGCAGGTGGGTGTTACTAGAACGTTATGGAAAGAGGGATGGAAAGGAGGAAGTATGAAAGAACACAGAGCCTGAAGCACGACAACTAGTGCTGGGGTCATCTTCCTATATTCTGCCAATGAAAACTAGTGAGGGGATCTAGCCGGGAGAGCAGGGGAAGGCTCGGCACGTGAGCAGACAGGAGAAAGAGCTTAGGTGGGCAGCATGGGGTAGTCCACTGCCTTCCCTCCCAGAACCAGCAGCTCTCTCAAGATTTAGGTGTTAGTCTCCAGGTCAGAAAGCACATCAATTTCCAGAGCTGTGTGCTCTTTTACTCATATTGTGCCATTTCCTCAGGCCCTCCTGTCTTCATTCCTTCAGCAAACATGGAGTTCCTGCTTAGCGTCATGCGCTATACAAAAGGCCCCACTCAGAGCAACCTTTCAGTAATCTGGCCCTGGCTGGTCAGAGTGATGGGGAAAGATGAGATCTTGATGACCAGGCTGCATCCTGGGCCTCCCTGTTTGCCACAGTCCGGGCCCAGTCTGTTCTATGTGTGTGAGACGCAACTGTGGAGAGCAATACAGAGTTAGAAAGAGCAGGAAAAGTCTATGGACACGGTAGACCCCGGTGGCGAGATGTGTTCAGTGCGCATTCTGTCCACGAGATGGGAACAGGGCTGGGGTGACCATAGCGCCACCTATCGGCAGATGATGAAGATGCCCTGGTCAGAGCTCTGCTCCAAGGATTGCTGTAGCACTACTTGGCCATCTGACGGCACAGGCGGCAGAAAACATGTGCTCATTCACTGCTATGGGAGGCCCTCTCAGGGCTCACACCCCTTCTGGCCCCGACCCAGCACAATCGAAGCAAGTGCCTGAGCCTCTGAGCGATCTGTTGGGTACGTACTCCATAGACCACAGGGTTCAGGGCAGGGGGCACCACCACATACAGGTTAGCCAGTAGGATGTGGATGTGGCCGGGCACCGTGTGGCGGCCGAAACGGTGGGCCAGGAAAGAGAAGAGAGCGGGTGTGTAGAAGAGAGTGATGACACTGGCATGGGCCCCGCAGGTACCCAAGGCTTTGCAGCGGGCACCGTGGGACGGCAGGCGACAGACAGCACGGAGAATGAAGGCATAGGAAGTGGCGATGAGCCCGAAGTCCAGTGCTGGGGATAGAAGTGTGGTGGCTAGTCCGTACCAAACGTTGGAACGCGTGTCACCACATGCCAGCCGAGCCACACCCATGTGTTCACAGTAGGTGTGGGGGAGCTCCCGCTGCCCACAGTAAGGCAGTCTTTGGAGCAGGGCCACAGGGGGTGCCATGACACAGGCACCACGGGTCACGGCAGCCACCGCCACTCCACCCACCACACGCTGTGTCAGCAATGCCCCATAGCGCAGAGGCTGACAGATGGCCACATAGCGGTCCACGGCCATGGCCAGGAGCACTGAAGATTCAGCAATGAAGGCCACATGGGTAACAAAGAGCTGAGCTAGGCAGGCCGCGAAAGAGATCTCTGCTGACAGGCCCCACAGCACAGCCAGAGCTTTGGGTACCGTGGATGTGGCCAGAACCAAGTCAGCAGCTGCCAGAAGCCCCAGCAGCTGGTACATGGGTGCCTGAAGTGTCTTATCAGCTGCCACCAGCCCCAGTAGAAGGACATTCCCTGCCAAAGCCGCCATGTACAGCAGACATACAGGCACCGCAAGCCAGGCATGCAAGGTCTCCAGTCCTGGCACCCCCAGCAGGACAAAGGGACCGGGCCCAGAGATGAGCACAGTCTGGTTGAGAGCAGCCAGTACAGGATCCATTTCCATCTCCTGGTTCCACTTGGCTCTGTCCCTGCAGGGTATGAATGAGGCCTGTGAGAAGCAATCATCAGTTCCCCAGAGATTTCAGATAGGTGGGGGTGAGGGTCCAGCCTTTGGGTACTAAAGCATTTGCTGATAGCCCTGTGCTGGCCTACGGATTTCCTAGCCATCTGTGGGTTTGCTAATGTTTCCATATGATAAATGAAGGAATCTGGCTTCTGACAGGTCAACAGACCTACTCCAGGATACCCATCTGGTTAATAAAACTAGGATTTGAATCAAAACTCATCTGATTACAGACCACACTCTTCTGACAGTCATCTCTGGGAGGAATGTCTCCTCAACATCCCAGGCACATGAAAACATTGGAATATGCTTTTCCTGATGACCTGTCCCAGAGGAAGTTATTTGTGTCAAACAAGCCCAATCTTGCCAACATTCTCTGTGTCCCCCTCTACCCCAGGGAAGCTATAAGTCAGAAGGAAGCATATATGGAATGGCTGTTTTTCCATTCATTCACCCACAGGTACTCAGACAAAGCTCCTCTTCCAAAGTCCTTTTCCAGAAGCCACTTTATTAGCTCACTTACCCTCCCAAACAGTATATTCCTTCTAGTTTGTCTAGTATTTTGTCCCAGCTTTCAATGGCTTTGAAATTCTTACCTCCAGCTCTATTCATAATAGTTCAAAATGCCTGGGTTGTGAAAATTAATCCCTGCTTTGACCAGTGTAGAAACTCATCCCTTGACTCAGCTTTGTGGCTCTTTTTTCTTCTGTTCTTTGTCCATGGACAGACCCTTTGGGTTCTGAAGAACTCAGTCTGGAAAAGTTCTGATCACCCGGAGGACACAGAAGAGCATCAAGGTTTGGCTGCAGTGGAAGGGACTGGGGTCAGATACCACAATGACAGTGCAGTATGGTGCATCCAATGGTGGATGTGGACAAACTTTACTTACCTGGGTTTAGGTGGATAAGGAACAGCCTAGAAAAAGGATGCAAGCTAAATGTGCTTTCCACACTCTTCCTAAAGACCACAGTTATGTCCATGAACTTCATGAGATATTGCATTTGGTATTTTAAGCTGTTCCAGGGAATGAAGGGGCAGGTGAACGGAGAATACAGTGGTCTGGGCATGGGGGCGGGAAGGATGGCTATCAAGCATTTCATGGTCCATGTGTGCTCTAGGCTTCTCTGCAGCAGTGCCTCCTGGGCCTTTTTTCACAGCCCTACATTTTGACTCTTGCAGAGAAGTGTTAGGTAATAAACCAGGATAGACTTTCCCAAATAAAAGTCTTATTGGTTTAGAAACCAGAACTTCCTTCTGAAGAATAAGGCTTTGCCAAGTCATGGGGTCTGGTCTTGACACTCTCATGGTGGGGGACCCGTGGGTTCCTCTGCACCCTGGGGACGTCATTCTAGGACCAACAAGACAGGGCCAGCCTTTCCAAGGAAAGAAAGATGTCAACACCCTCAGGGCCTGGGAATGTCTCTCCCCAAACCGCAGGACAAACATGACCTGTACCAGGCAGGGGCCCCATAAAAAAGTCCTGAACTCAAGGTGTGGACCCTATCAACACACTTCCTTATGGCAAAATTCCAGGAACAACTGCCCCATATCCCACATGCCCACAGTCCACACTTCTGCTCCTTCCATCTCCTTTCAAAGGCTAAGAGAAAGGGGAGAGGGAGAGGCAAAGACCCTGCTCCCAACCTCCAGCCTCAGCTTCTGCTTTGTGCCTGGCTTTCTATAGACAAACTTGCGGTTTCTCATCTTTCACTGCCTGCTCTGCCCTCTGTCCAGTCTCACATGGTCTCCAGGCCTCACACAGCTCAGCATCCTCTCTGAGTCAGGAGTTGCCAAGGGACATGCCGAGGGGGTGGAAGTTGGATGCCCCTCCTCCTGAGCTCCAGGCAGAGCAACGTCTCCGAGCTAAAGGCTGAAGTCCTGGGGCCTCTCCTATGTGCTACCGCATGCATAGTATCACCCTGTCGTGGGTCCCTTTCCGTGATCAGGACACCAATGCACAGAAAAGCTAGGGTCACACACAGCTGGGATATGGAACAAGGACCCCTGGATCCCAGTCCAGGACTGCTTCCTCTCCCGGAAGCCTTACCATGTTCCTCACTTGACAGCAATTTCCCTCTGGGCAGGAGAGGCCGCCTCTGCCACTCACACAGACTCTGCACATCATCTGGTCCTGGGTCTCACTTCCACGCTGAGGGTGTCCTGGCTCTGACTCCATTCACACATGCGCACCTTTGTACTGGCAGGGTCCCTGGGGGCGCACAGACCTGCCTGCACCTGCTGCAGACTGAGACCCGTCTCCCTCCATCGATGCCTCCGCCCCGTGGGTTCCAGGCCAGAGCCCATGTCCTCCCTCGCCCTTTGCTATGGATCCTTCTCAGACGGCCTCCCTGTCCTCAGAGTGGCTGACGTACTGTGTCCTGCCCAAGGGGCTTGAGGGACAAGTTTCCCCTCCAGGGAAGAGCAGAAAAAGGACCTATTAAATGTGGCTGGCAGCAGTAAGACAAAAAGAAGGCAGAAGGGAAGAGTTCCAGAACTGAACTCTGGCAACATGAGTTCGCCACTATGAACCTGAACTGACTGAGCACTTTGAACCTCCATTTAATCAGAATTTGACATGCCATCCTGATTGTGGAGGGGAGAGGAATGAGAGGGAAAGCCAGCACAAAGGTCCATTTTTCTTGTTCCCCAGTATTCCCACGTCAGCACAGCCGTTTAGATCTAGAGAGGGCTCCGAGGCCGTGTTATCTCAGTTCAAACCCTAATTATTCCACAAACGAGCTGTGTGACTTTGTACAAGATGCTCAACTGCTCTATGCCTTTATTTCTTTTACCTAAACTAGGGATAAGAATAAAGGCACCAACAGTACAGGAATCCTTGAAGGATAAATAAATAACACGTTAAAGCAGTTCTCCCTGGATGACAGTGAATCCCCATACATGTTAAATAATATGGACATAATTATTTGAAGCACTTGTATTGTTTCTTGAGCCCGTTCCTACTGAGCTCCTTTCCAGTGTGATCATAGCTCTCAACTTTATCATCTGAACATCCACCCTTTAAATTATCTTAAAAAAAATTAAAACAAACCCCAAACTATGAGTTGGAGACTGAAGGAAGTGTATTTGAAAGCAATGTGATCCCATGTAAGGAAAAAATAATGGCTAAAAGACCGCGTAGAGTATCAGATTAGACGGCATCAACCAAAGAAAGAACCTTCTTGCAGGACGGAGCCAATAAAAGGGGGCTGAACACAAGACTGCTTCCACATAAAAAGAATGTGGTGGTGCTGTCCTCTAATCCCTACTCCTGGTCCCCAGCTCACACCTTCCACATTTTTCTGACCCAGAAAGGTGAGAAGGGGGTGCTGATACCTCACCCCCAGTTCTGAAACTTAACGGCCACGGTGGCCTCTGCCTCATGCTCTCCTTTGCACCCCGAAGTTGTTCTCTGAAAAAGAGTCTGAACCACCTATTTCCATCAGGACAAAGAGGCTTCTCAGACCATCCCATGGGGATGGGCATTTTAGCAGCACCTTCAGTGCTTGGCTCACTGTGGGATCAATCCAGGTAGGGCACAGGGAGGAGACCTTTTCAGGAGCCCCCACACCCTGTCTAGGGGGTGCCTGATCTCGGCTGATGAATTCCTGCTGCTGAGGGGTCGGGAGCTCTCACCTCTCTGCTGCGGAGGTGCGATTAGAGACGAGGAAGGGCATCCAGCCGCCACGTACCCAGTGCTGCCTCAGTCCCTACTGCTCCAGCTGGTCCATTCAGGAGTCAGTGCACTGGTGACCAGGGAGACTCCACAGGGACTCCCGGGGCAAGCCTGGGGGAGAGCAGGGATGGGTGGGATGGATTTATGGGTCGCTTCTCGGGGCCCTCGGGAGGGCTTGGACCCTGCATCCCTGGTGGGGGATTGAGAAGCTGCTGGTCACAGCTGTGCACTGTTAATGAGGAATTAGCAGCGGTCTGCAGTCCTGTCTGCCGACTTTCCTGGTCCCAGGTCTCTATACCTGACGGGCTCAGGACCCAGGAGAGGAAGAGACCAGGCAGGACCACTGGAAGGGGCACAGACAACTCAGATGGAGACGTGCCTCACCACACACAAATAACACACCCGAGTGCCACCCAGACACGGGCCGTCATCATCACTTGGCATCCTTTCTGCCCCCCAGCCCTTTAAACAGACAAAGAAGTGTGATGGGAAGAGCCTGGGCTGTTGAGTCCTGCAGACTGGGAATGATTAAGGCTCCACTACCAGACAGCCTGCAGCAAGTTACTTAAGATTTCCGACCCCAGTGTTTTCCTTTGTACAATGAGGATTCCCGGATCTTCCCAAACAGGTGATGTGAAGATGAGCAGCGAGCGTGGAGCCCCAGCAGGTGCCTGTGTTAGGACAGCGGACACCACATCAGTCAAGGCCGTGGCTTGCAGAGTCAGCTGAGGAAAACTGGCTATCAGACACATCTGCTGGGCCCACATGAGGTCCTGCCCGGCCCTGGGGTAGACATAATTCCTTTCACAACATCGCCCCTCCCTCAAAAGTGCCCTCCCTTCCACGTAGCAGGGCCTGAGAGGATGTGGTAATGACAGGTCTTTCACGGTATTTCCTCCACAGCGTGGATTTTTTTGGAGACCTAGATTGAATGAATTGTTTTCTGTTCACACTGTCACAGAACAAACTTACAGGTTATCAAAACAATTCTGTACTATTGTAAAAGTGTCTTTTAATATTCTAGAACAGTCCAGTAGCCTCCTCTCATGTCCAGCCTTTCCCTTGTGGAGTCATTGTGGATGCGTTGTAACGGGAACTGTAAAAGCAGCTGTTGATATAAGGCGAGGGACTGTCAACAGCGAGCCCACTGTGCAAACATGGTGATTTCTTCCTAAGAGTCCTAAAATAGGAATCCACCCTGCACTTGTGGTTGCCGTAGGCCGGCTGCCCATTTTACAATGACAGCACAGCACCACATGTTTGGGAACTAGGTCATGTTACAGAAGCCAACTCACAGAGCAAATAAAGCTTTAAAGTATTTTTCGTTGCCCAACATCATAATTTTATTATATGTGTGATTTGCACATAGCAGTGACTTGAAGGAGGAGTTATTCTTTCCAAAGGTGCCAACAAACCCAACTAACTCTGAACTGATATAAAACTATGAAGGATACAAATACCAACAAAGGTTTTAAGTTTGGTGTCGAAGTTGTTCTGATGGAACAGTGGCAGCAATGGACAAGAACTGCAGTGCTAACAAGATTGTAACAAGCTTACATCAGAAGTCTTGTTAGGAAAAATGGAGCAGCTAAACAGAATAAGGAATAGGAATGGGGAATTGTAAAAATGTGTTAACTCCAGATTACTGTCTTCATTGTGGGATAGCCCCGAAGCTGATTAAAACCACAGCGGAGTGACTGTTATTTTTTTTTTTAATGCCTTATAAAATAGTTTTAAACTTTTTTTTTAGTTTATTTTTTTCAAATTTACATCCGAATTAGTTAGCATATAGTGCAACAATGATTTCAGGAGTGAATTCCTTAATGCCCCCTACGCATTTAGCCCATCCCCCTCCTACACCCCCTCCAGTAACCCTCTGTTTGGTCTCCATATTTATGAGTCTCTTCTGTTTTGTCCGCCTCCCTGTTTTTATATTATTTTTTCCCTTCCCTTATGTTCATCTATTTTGCCTCTTAAAGTCCTCATATGAGTGAAGTCATATGATTTCTGTCTTTCTCTGACTAATTTCACTTAGCATAATACCCTGTAGTTCCATCCACGTAGTTGCAAATGGCAAGATTTCATTATTTTTGATTGCCGAATAATACTTCATTATATATGTATACCACATCTTCTTGATCCATTCATCATCGATGGACATTCGGGCTCTTTCCATACTTTAGCTATTGTTGGTAGCACTGCTATAACCATGGGGGTGCGTGTGTCCCTTCGAAACAGCACACCTGTATCCCTTGGATAAATACCTAGTAGTGCAGTAGTAGGGTAATTCTACTTTTAGTTTTTTTTTGGACATATTAATAATTAAAATTTTAAATTAAAAAATTTTTACTTTAACGTTCCATAGAGTTTTAGCTGAGAGACATAAATGTTAATAATACACCATTACTGATGAATTCTCTAAGTAACCATAATTAATAGCTCTATGCAATTATTTTAATCAACACATTGGCTCTTAGAGATATGCATATATACCTACTTAAAGAATTATGAAATTCAATGGGCATTTGAATTTCTATGTATTTTTTGTAATCATCAAATAGGTAGTAAGATAAACTTGAGCTCAACATAGTATATAGAAATAGTTGATTTTATTTTTTAAATTGAGTTTTTTACCTGTTGAATTTTATTTATTTATTTATTTACTTACTTACTTACTTTTTTTAAAGTATAGGTTCAAAGTGGCAGGTATATAGCATAAAAATCTCCAACTGCCCTCTCTCCCTGGTATCTCACCGCTGCGTCAGTGCAGGCATCAGCAAATTAATGAGAGGAGAGAGGAGGCCCCTGCTCTTGGGCACCCACAGGAACTTACTCCAGCTCCAGACACACCATAAACACTTTCATCTAACGGAAGATAAGCTGTGAAATCGGATTTCTGAACCACAAGACACTTGTGTAAAAACTGCATTCCATGCCAGGCCTGAAATGTTCCAAAGCTCAGTTCGCTAATAGCATCCTAGAAATTATTTTGGCGAGGAGAGAGGGAAGATGGCGGCGTAGGAGGATGCTGGGCTCACTGAGCGTCCTGCTGATCACTTAGATTCCACCTACACCTGCCTAAATAACCCAGAAAACTGCCAGAGGATTAGAAGAATGGAGTCTCCGGAGCCAAGTGCAGACGAGAGGCCCACGGAAGAGGGGCCCCTCCTGAAGTGGATCACCTAAGGAGAAGCGAGCTAAGCCTGCCCCTCCTGCCCCCATGCACCTTGCCTACCCACCCCAGCTAATACACCAGATCCCCAGCATCACAAGCCTGGCAGTGTGCAAGGAGCCCAGAAGGGCCACGCCACCCCACAGTGAATCCCGCCCCTAGGAGAGGGGAAGACAAGGCACACACCAGTCTGACTGTGGCCCCAGCGGTGGGCTGGGGGCAGACATCAGGTCGGACTGCGGCCCCGCCCACCAACTCCAGTTATACACCACAGCACAGGGGAAGTGCCCTGCAGGTCCTCACCACACCAGGGACTATCCAAAATGACCAAGCGGAAGAATTCCCCTCAGAAGAATCTCCAGGAAATAACAACAGCTAATGAGCTGATCAAAAGGATTTAAATAATATAACAGAAAGTGAATTTAGAATAATAGTCATAAAATTAATCGCTGGGCTGGAAAACAGTATACAGGACAGCAGAGAATCTCTTGCTACAGAGATCAAGGGACTAAGGAACAGTCACGAGGAGCTGAAAAGCGCTTTAAACGAAATGCAAAACAAAATGGAAACGACGACAGCTCGGATTGAAGAGGCAGAGGAGAGAATAGGTGAACTAGAAGATAAAGTTATGGAAAAAGAGGAAGCTGAGAGAAAGAGAGATAAAAAAATCCAGGAGTATGAGGGGAAAATTAGAGAACTAAGTGATACACTAAAAAGAAATAATATACGCATAATTGGTATCCCAGAGGAGGAAGAGAGAGGGAAAAGTGCTGAATGGGGTACTTGAAGAAATTATAGCTGAGAACTTCCCTGAACTGGGGAAGGAAAAAGGCATTGAAATCCAAGAGGTACAGAGAACTCCCTTCAGACATAACTTGAATCGATCTTCTGCACGACATATCATAGTGAAACTGGCAAAATACAAGGATAAAGAGAAAATTCTGAAAGCAGCAAGGGATAAACGTGCCCTCACATATAAAGGGAGACCTATAAGACTCGTGACTGATCTCTCTTTTGAAACTTGGCAGGCCAGAAAGAATTGGCACGAGATCTTCAGTGTGCTAAACAGAAAAAAAATGCAGCCGAGAATCCTTTACACAGCAAGTCTGTCATTTAGAAGAGAAGGAGAGATAAAGGTCTTCCCAAACAAACAAAAACTGAAGGAATTTGTCACCACTAAACCAGCCCTACAAGAGATCCTAAGGGGGACCCTGTGAGACAAAGTACCAGAGACGTCACTACAAGCATAAAACATACAGACATCACAATGACTCTAAACCCGTATCTTTCTATAATAACACTGAATGTAAACGGATTAAATGCGCCAACCAAAAGACATAGGGTATCAGAATGGATAAAAAAACAAGACCCATCTATTTGCTGTCTACAAGAGACTCATTTTAGACCTGAGGACACCTTTAGATTGAGAGTGAGGGGATGGAGAACTATTTATCATGCTACTGGAAGCCAAAAGAAAGCTGGAGTAGCCATACTTATATCAGACAAACTAGACTTTAAATTAAAGGCTGTAACAAGAGATGAAGAAGGGCATTATATAATAATTACAGGGTCTATCCATCAGGAAGAGCTAACAATTATAAATGTCTATGCGCCGAATACCAGAGCCCCCAAATATATAAAACAATTACTCATAAACATAAGCAACCTTATTGATAAGAATGCGGTAATTGCAGGGGACTTTAACACCCCACTTACAGAAATGGATAGATCATCTAGACACAGGATCAATAAAGAAACAAGGGCCCTGAATGATACATTGGATCAGATGGACTTGAGGTTGACAGATATATTTAGAACTCTGCATCCTAAAGCAACAGAATATACTTTCTTCTCGAGTGCACATGGAACATTCTCCAAGATAGATCATATACTGGGTCACAAAACAGCCCTTCATAAGTTTACAAGAATTGAAATTATACCATGCATACCTTCAGACCACAATGCTATGAAGCTTGAAATCAACCATAGGAAAAAGTCTGGAAAACCTCCAAAAGCATGGAGGTTAAAGAACACCCTACTAACGAATGAGTGGGTCAACCAGGCAATTAGAGAAGAAATCAAAAAATATATGCAAACAAACGAAAATGAAAATACAACAATCCAAACGCTTTGGGACGCAGCGAAGGCAGTCCTGAGAGGAAAATACATTGCAATCCAGGCCTATCTCAAGAAACAAGAAAAATCCCAAATACAAAATCTAACAGCACACCTAAAGGAAATAGAAGCAGAACAGCAAAGGCAGCCTAAACCCAGCAGAAGAAGAGAAATAATAAAGATCAGAGCAGAAATAAACAATATAGAATCTTAAAAAACGGTAGAGCAGATCAACGAAACCAAGAGTTGGTTTTTTGAAAAAATAAACAAAATTGACAAACTGCTAGCCAGGCTTCTCAAAAAGAAAAGGGAGATGACCCAAATAGATAAAATCATGAATGAAAATGGAATTATTACAACCAATCCCTCAGAGATACAAACAATTATCAGGGAATACTATGAAAAATTATATGCCAACAAATTGGACAACCTGGAAGAAATGGACAAATTCCTGAACACCCACACTCTTCCAAAACTCAATCAGGAGGAAAGAGAAAGCTTGAACAGACCCATAGCCAGCGAAGAAATTGAATCGGTTATCAAAAATCTTCCAACAAATAAGAGTCCAGGACCAGATGGCTTCCCAGGGGAGTTCTACCAGATATTTAAAGCAGAGATAATACCTATCCTTCTCAAACTATTCCAAGAAATAGAAGGGGAAGGAAAACTTCCAGACTCATTCTATGAAGCCAGTATTACTTTGATTCCTAAACCAGACAGAGACCCAGTAAAAAAAGAGAACTACAGGCCAATATCCCTGATGAATATGGATGCAAAAATTCTCAATAAGATACTAGCAAATCGAATTCAACTGCATATAAAAAGAATTATTCACCATGACCAAGTGGGATTCATTCCTGGGATGCAGGGCTGGTTCAACATTTGCAAATCAATCAACGTGATACATCACATTAACAAAAACAAAAGAGAAGAATCATATGATCCTGTCAAGCGATGCAGAAAAGGCCTTTGACAAAATCCAGCACCCTTTCTTAATAAAAACCCTTGAGAAAGTCGGGATAGAAGGAACATACTTAAAGATCATAAAAGCCATTTATGAAAAGCCCACAGCTAACATCATCCTCAATGGGGAAAAACTGAGAACTTTTTCCCTGAGATCAGGAACACGACAGGGATGCCCACTCTCACTGCTGTTGTTTAACATAGTGCTGGAAGTTCTAGCATCAGCAATCAGACAACAAAAGGAAATCAAAGGCATCAAAATTGACAAAGATGAAGTCAAGCTTTCACTTTTTGCAGATGACACGATATTATACATGGAAAATCCGATAGACTCCACCAAAAGTCTGCTAGAACTGATACATGAATTCAGCAAAGTTGCAGGATACAAAATCAATGCACAGAAATCAGTTGCATTCTTATACACTAACAATGAAGCAACAGAAAGACAAATAAAGAAACTGATCCCATTCACAATTGCACCAAGAAGCATAAAATACCTAGGAATAAATCTAACCAAAGATGTAAAAGATCTGTATGCTGAAAACTATAGAAAACTTATGAAGGTAATTGAAGAAGATTTAAAGAAATGGAAAGACATTCCGTGCTCATGGATTGGAAGAATAAATATTGTCAAAATGTCAATACTACCCAAAGCTATCTACACATTCAATGCAATCCCAATCAAAATTGCACCAGCATTCTTCTCGAAACTAGAACAAGCCATCCTAAAATTCATATGGAACCACAAAAGGCCCCGAATAGCCAAAGTAATTTTGAAGAAGAAGACCAAAGCAGGAGGCATCACAATCCCAGACTTTAGCCTCTACTACAAAGCTGACATCATCAAGACAGCATGGTATTGGCACAAAAACAGACACATAGACCAATGGAATAGAATAGAAACCCCAGAACTAGACCCACAAACGTATGGCCAACTCATCTTTGACAAAGCAGGAAAGAACATCCAATGGAAAAAAGACAGTCTCTTTAACAAATGGTGCTGGGAGAACTGGACAGCAACATGCAGAAGGTTGAAACTAGACCACTTTCGCACACCATTCACAAAAATAAACTCAAAATGGATAAAGGACCTGAATGTGAGACAGGAAACCATCAAAACTCTAGAGGAGAAAGCAGGAAAAGACCTCTCTGACCTCAGCCGTAGCAATCTCTTACTCGACACATCCCCAAAGGCAAGGGAATTAAAAGCAAAAGTGAATTACTGGGACCTTATGAAGATAAAAAGCTTCTGCACAGCAAAGGAAACAACCAACAAAACTAAAAGGCAACCAACGGAATGGGAAAAGATATTTGCAAATGACATATCGGACAAAGGGCTAGTATCCAAAATCTATAAAGAGCTCACCAAACTCCACACCCAAAAAACAAATAACCCAGTGAAGAAATGGGCAGTAAACATGAATAGACACTTCTCTAAAGAAGACATCCGGATGGCCAACAGGCACATGAAAAGATGTTCAACGTCACTCCTTATCAGGGAAATACAAATCAAAACCACACTCAGATATCACCTCACGCCAGTCAGAGTGGCCAAAATGAACAAATCAGGAGACTATAGATGCTGGAGAGGATGTGGAGAAACGGGAACCCTCTTGCACTGTTGGTGGGAATGCAAATTGGTGCAGCCGCTCTGGAAAGCAGTGTGGAGGTTCCTCAGAAAATTAAAAATACACCTACCCTATGACCCAGCAATAGCACTGCTAGGAATTTACCCAAGGGATACAGGAGTGCTGATGCATAGGGGCACTTGTACCCCAATGTTTATAGCAGCACTTTCAACAATAGCCAAATTATGGAAAGAGCCTAAATGTCCATCAACTGATGAATGGATAAAGAAATTGTGGTTTATATACACAATGGAATACTACGTGGCAATGAGAAAAAATGAAATATGGCCTTTTGTAGCAACGTGGATGGAACTGGAGAGTGTGATGCTAAGTGAAATAAGCCATACAGAGAAAGACAGATACCATATGGTTTCACTCTTATGTGGATCCTGAGAAACTTAACAGAAACCCATGGGGGAGGGGAAGGAAAAAAAAAAAAAAAAGAGGTTAGAGTGGGAGAGAGCCAAAGCATAAGAGACTGTTAAAAACTGAGAACAAACTGAGGGTTGATGGGGGGTGGGTGATGGGTATTGAGGAGGGCACCTTTTGGGATGAGCACTGGGTGTTATATGGAAACCAATTTGACAATAAATTTCATATATTAAAAAAAAAATCTCCAACTGCCTCCTTACCTCTAAGACAGACATTGAAATCTATTCCATTCCTCATTTTTAATAAGCCCTACATTATTCTTCTGAGCACTAACCTACATTTAGTTGTCATTTTCTTACAATATAAGACATAAGTACACTATCCGGTCTAGGTACAGTGTGCAAGTGTCTGGCTAAGGTGTGGGTAAACAGGACGGTGGGGTGACTAGGCATCGAGAGCTAAACTATAAGAGGCAACGCAATGGAATCACAGACACCTTGAGAATGGTCACATGTGGAAAGTTTGGAGGAGAGGGTTTAGAGAGACACAGTCATGGATCCCTATATCTGTAGAATACAGCTCTAAATTCTGATGATGGGATAATAAAACAGTTTCATCCCCCATTGATAGGGTCAACGTATTTTATATTTAATATAAGGGATAGGGAATTTATAAAAACAACGTATAGGAAACGATAACTTACATATGAGAAAGTTACCTGCTGATATTTGCATAATTATTGTCTTTTAAATCCAACCAGAACACATAATTTCATTCATAGTCTGACACTGGAATGGAATGTTTGCAGCCAGTGTCACCACAAAGAGCCATTGGGGCAGCCAGGGAGGAGATCGGACCTTGAGGGAAGAGAAACACCAGGCTTAACCTGTTTTTTTCCATCAATGAACAGTACAGTGGAGGGAGGATTTTAAGTGACAATGATGAGCTCAGAGTTGCACATGCTGCTGAGATTCTGCTTCCAGATGAGAATGGCAGTGGTAATTAGTCAACTACTAACCTGACATTAGATTAGTATTTTACAGTCTGCAATCCACATTGATCTACATTTTTCACGTACTGCTAATACCGAGCCTATGAGATAGGAAAACAGACACTGAGATTTATCAGGATGCTCTTTTGAAAACTGAGAAAGAGAGTTACCAGAAAAGAGGCCATAAGTCACAGAAATAAATGAACTGTCCTGGGGAAGAAGTAGAAACATAATAACATATAACTGGCCCAAAGATAGTGGGAGAGGGTAAGGGAGACAGTGCAGGAGACAACTGCTTCCTACGTTGGTTTTTCTAGGTCATTAGGCTTTCATGTGAGCCCTCGTGCCTGTTGGTGAATAACCACAAGTTTGAGTCCCTACCACGATGAAATGAGTATGTACTCTTAAGTTAGCTCAGTCTAGGGGCGCCTGGGTGGCTCAGTCAGTTAGGAGTCCAACTTCTGCACAGGTCATGATCTCCTGGTTCACAAGTTTGAGCCCTGATTCAGGTTCTGTACAGACAGCTCAGTCTGGATTCTGTGTCTCCCTCTCTTCCCCTTTCCTGCTAGTGTTCTCTCTCTCTCTCTCTCTCTCTCTCAAAAATAAATAAACTTATGAAATAATAATCAATAAAAATAATAAAAATACAAAATAAATAGCTCAGAATCTATTTATTTACTATCCCTTCCTTCGTAAACTTTTAAAAATATCAGCTCTTGGCTAATCCATGTTCTCAGCAGAATGGAAATAATCAGAAGAGAGTAAAAGATCATCTCTTCAGGGCATTTCTAGCAGCTGGCACAGAAAGCAGGCTCCTCCCTTACAAGGATGTGGCTTAATTTATGACAAGAGGCTTCACAGAAACAAGAAAAATGGGCTCTGATATTCCTACTCATGTTTTCTTTTTTACGAGAGTGAGGTTATGTCAAGTGGGGAAAACTCTGAACTGGGGTTTGGCAGAGTCTAGTATAGCTCCACATTGATGACCGCCCCGCTGTGTGCCTTGGAAAAGTCACGTTCACTCTGCTGGCATCAGTTTCCTCCTCCTACAATGAGGTTCCGATGATTCCAGCCCCACAGGACCCGGCCATGCTCCCCCCTCCTCCCTGCTCCTGCATCCCCGCCTCGCTCTGCTCCAGACACGCTGGCCTCTGCTCTGTGCACAGTCACGTCACACTGTGTCCTGCCCCAGGGCCTTTGCCTTTGCTGTCCTCGCTGCCCTGTCCTCCTCGTCCACTTGTAATGTATCACTGTATTCGCTGCATTTTTCCATCTGTTACATCCCTCTTTGAAGGTGTAGAACTTGTTCTCTCGTTTCTCGGGTGTCACTCTCCTGAGAATATAAGCCCCACAAACGCAGGGTGGAGTCTTTGTATCGTTAACCTTCATTTCCCGAATGCTTAGAACCGTGTTGCAATACAGTGGGTACCCAACAAATAATTCCACATCAGCGGATAATGGTCAAAAGAAGAAAAAAGATTTATTGTAAGAACTCTAGATCTTTTTGTGAACACAGCAGTGTTGTCTCTAATGTAATCCTGTGGAACTAGATGCATCTTACCATGGATGCATCACTTTCTTGTAGATTTTCTCTCCTCATCCCCCTTCACTGCACTGATGTGTCTTGTAATTGATTCTCTCTTCCAGTCCAGGAAACACACTCTGTCCATAAAAGTCCCACAGATCTTCTGCAAATGGGGTTAAACATCTACTTTGTGTTCTCACTGAACTGGCTTGAGGTCTCCTGGCACATCTCTGCAGCTCACTTTCTCAGTGTCTTGGAGCCTAGAAGCTCCTCTCTTCTGCCAGCACTGGGGCTAGAATGCAGGTGTTGAGAAATGCATGCTCTCTCCTCCCCGTCACAGCACTGCTGGTTGATCGTACTGCTCCTAGCTCTGGTACTGAATGATTTTATGTGTGTGTCTGTTGGGGGTAGAGGGAATATAAAGTGAATGGCAGAAGCACATGATGAACACTAGTGAGAACTGAATATTATCATAAATGTCCTAAATCCATCTACCAATCCCCTCAATAATGAGTTATTTGTTGATATTTTCACTTTTAGTCTCACTTCCTCAGGGTCTCTGTTGTGCATAACACACTCTTCTGTCTCCACAGAGTCAAATGTCAATTTCCAAATTTGTATTCCTTTGTCCATTTACGCTAAGTCAGCTCTCTGTTTTCACCTCTTCTTCCTGATCATATCCTATACAACTTCATATTCCAGAAGCAAACACACCATCGAGGATTTTTTTATATATAGAATAATGAAAGTCCTTTAAAGAGACCACACCATTTTCCTTGTATGCAAAAGCACCTGCAGGCAGTTCTCACTTCAATTAGAATTAGCCATTTTCTCAGTCTTGCTACATTAATATCCCCTATACAATGATATCTGCTTTTCCATAGCACATTGAAACATCATTCCGTAGCCTTGGTGGAAAACAAAAGTATGACCTTATCTCGGATCTGCTTGGTCTTCACTCCATAGACAATGGGGTTGAGTGCAGGGGGAATAACTATGTAGAGGTTGGCAAACAGGATGTGGAAAGTGCGGGAGACATTGTGCCCAAAGCGATGGGCAAGGATGGAGAAAAAGGCGGGTGTATAAAACATGAGGATGACACAGACATGGGAACCACACGTGCCAAGGGCTTTGTGGCGGGCATCCCGGGAGGGAAGGCGGAAGACGGCACGGAGGATGAGGCTGTAAGAAACGGCAATGAGAAACACATCTGAGATGACCATCATGATGGGGACACCAAAGCCATACCAGATGTTGACGGAGATGTCAGCACAGGCGAGCCGGGCAACACCTATGTGCTCACAGTATGTGTGCGGTATGATGCGTGTCCTGCAGAAAGGCAGGCGTGTGAGCAAGAATACAACTGGCAGGATAATGCAGAAGCTTCGAAAGGAGATGCCCACTGCAATCTTGATGATGGTCCTGGGAGTCAGAATAGTGGTGTACCTCAGGGGAGAGCAGATGGCCACGAAGCGGTCAAATGCCATGGCCATCAGGATGGCTGAATCCAGGACAAAACTATAGTGGAGGAAGAACATTTGTGTAAGACACCCTGGGAATGTGATTTCTCGAGCCCCGAGCCAAAAGATACTGAGTGTCCTGGGAACACCAGCTGTGGACAGGACGAGGTCAGTCACGGCCAGCATGGTGAGAAAGGAAAACATGGGTTTGTGAAGGCTACGCTCCACCGTGATGAGGTAGAGAAGGATGCAGTTTCCCACCACAGCCACAATGTAGATGATACAGAAGGGAATCCCAATCCACACATGGCATTGCTCCAGGCCTGGGATCCCCACCAGAATGAAGGGTCCTGGGTTGTAATTGCTCAGGTTGAAAGTGACCATGGTCGAACACGGTGACACAGGCCTCAGGTCCTGAGGACAGAGGGTAGTAGAGAGTAGTTAGGGTCATGTGAGTCACTCTCACTTCCAACCACTCATGACTATTGACTCCTAAAGATAAGATGATTTATCATTCAACGTGGGTCACCTTTGAAGTGAAAATAGGTTGATATTAAAATGACTACAGGGAATTTGCATAATCCTGGATTGTCTCAGATATATTGAGATATATAGTCATACTACCTAACGAGAATATGTTCATTCTTCTGGCCACCTTTGCCCTGTACACAACTCCTCCAAGCAGCTTTCCAGATGGGCTGCAATCACTCTTCTCATTTTATGGTACGCCACTGATACGAGTTTAAAACTACAGCACTTACTTTTTCCAGGTGGAAATAGTCTCTGTGAATTCACAGACATTGTTGTTTGCTTGGTCTTGACAAGACCTTGACAAGATCTGCTTGCTCTGTCATGTGGAATTTCAAAATTTGTCCCAGGATACTTGCTTGCTCTTTCAAGGATCTGTGATGACCATGGCTCTCAGTTTTGTGAGGTCAACACCCCTTCATGGCCATCCAAAAATATAGTCAATTCAGCAAACACAAATTGAGTTCCTACTCTACACTGGATAATACGTATAACAAATAAAAATTAGCAATGTTCCATCTAGTGAAGTTCTTGGGTCCTTACTCCTCTCCTCCCCACACACACAAAAAAAACTCATTTTCAAGTACAGCTATACAGCTGTATAACATCCCAACATTTGAACTAATAACACTCCAAGTTGAGATTTCTGTCCAGAAGACAAGTGTGTCCTCATAAACTCACATCCTATTGGATATAAACATAGGCCCCTCGAGATACATTGTCTCAGATACACACAATTTATATTTACGATCTTAAATATTCCCTGATCTATACTTACATTCTCTCATACATTTCACCATAATAGATTCACCTACCTATACTCCTACAAGATACACTCCCCCTAGCACCTTGCTCTCTGTGTCACACATACTCACACAGACCTTACACATATGCATACACCATACACATTATACACAAGGCACACATCATACAAACACATGGCGAGAAAAATATAAACAACATATTTCACAAATGAATTATGGAACTGCTAGTTGCCATGTACGTTTTTACTTGCAAAGCTGCTCTTTCAAAGCCTAGTTTCCTTACCTTCTTCCTCCTCCAGTGATGTCAGTACATAGGAAGTTACTTATAATCTACACATAACCAACCATAGAGCAAGGCCAAGCACTCCCAGGAGCAGCACTGGGAGAGGAAGATGGTGATGTTCCTACACCTACGATTCCTGGACTTACAAGGCCAAGCTCATGTTCAGCCTTGTGCCAACCCTCACATTTTAGCTCATTCTAAGGCCCAGCTCATCAGACTTACTTTCATCACTCTTCTGCTTTTGGTAAAGGGAAACAAAATACTCTCTTCTTTTCTTTCTGAACCCCCATTTCTATCAGTAAAAAGGTGTAAAAACACTTTTCTTGGAGCAACAGAACCCTCCTCCATAGCATCTCCTTTATATTAGGTTCTGGGCTCTAGGAACACATTCACTGTTCAAAGGTGGCCACAGTCCAGCTCTCGTTTGCTGAGTATTCCTGCTCTCCAGCTGAGTGACCTTCATCTGGTTCTTAAGCACAGAGGGCACTTAGTCACCACCTGTCACCAACAGGAGAGAGCTGATTAGATTGTTCAGGCTTCTTGTGAAAAGTTCCATCCATGTGCTGGTCACATCCTAGAACAAAACCCACATCATGTCCTTGAAACCAGTGCTTGGAATCGCTTCTCTCCCAGCTCCTGTGAGGTCGTCCTTTATTCACACCTATGCGAGGAGGGATCTTCTCTAGTTTTTGTGTGTCATGCACTCAGACACAACGCATCTTCATACAGTCATCCAAGCATCTACAAACACACATACGGGCACACATGGGGCAAGTGAACTCTGAGGCTTGTCATTCTAAGGTCAGATGAATCTGGAATGTGGGGCAATCTATGAAACAGTTCGGTCGGTTCACCAAGTCAGTGCCACCAATAGAGTACAGGGAACATAGATGTAAAAAGTACTTTTCTAGATTAAATGAATTTAAGAAAGTGAAAGAAGAAATTCTTGATTGGATTCTGTTGAAACAAATCAGTAATGGAATATGATGTATAATTGTGGGAATTTAAATAAGACTCAGGTAATGGATGATATAAAATATAAGTATTCATTTTATTAAATTTTGTGTGTATAGCATTATGGTAGATAAGCGCATACACACACACACACACACACACACACACACACACACAGATGCCACAGTATCTCAGTAAACTATGGGCCATAAGGATATGCTATGGAGCCAGATGGATGAGCACTTTCGTCCCAAATCCATATTTATTGTCAACCTGTGTGGACATACCTGAACGATAATCCTTAGGTCCCACATTTTTCAAAAGAGCCTAATATCTATAATTCTCATTTATTATAAGGACAAATAATAGATCATATTTGATATCACCTGTATCATCAGATGACAGAGACAGACAGATGCATATACTAACCAGAGTATCCCCGGCACACACACACACACACACACACACACACACACACACATCTGCACACTTATCCCACGTTTTAGGTGAGGACAGTGAGTCCTTGTCACATGTCGGACCCAGAAGTTTGCTGAACTCAGTTACTTGGCCATGCTTAACCCAGGTGTATGACTGTGCATCCATTCAAATCTTTTGTGGTCCCTTAAATGGAGTATCTGTGTGAGTCATGTGACCATGACCTGGACTTCTAAGTGGAAATCACTCCAGAAAGGAAGCGACAGTCTCAGTGCGTGTCTTCTGGAAATGGAGCCCTGAGCATTCACCCAACCCCTCTTTCTGGCCAATCCTGGTCCAGGCCCCACACCACAAACAGCCAACACTCACCTATTCATGGAGATTGGGCCAGATCAGAAGAAGAAAGGTCATACTGAGAGATAGCCAGAAACTGCAGGAGGAGCAAACACACCAAAGAAAAAAATGGACGGGAAAGCCCGGGACTGGTGGACAGGTAGATTCCCTGCCCATTTATTATTTCTGGCTGATGTTCAATGGGGGGGGAGGAAGAGGTAAATAGGGCCTCAGGGACATCCTATCACTCTCAAGGGGAGAATGGAAAGAAGTTCACGTTAACCCTGCCCATGCCTGGCAGTTCCTATTGCCTACAGTTGTTTATTTTTATGTTTTGCATCACACGTGAGCCCGTATGCCTACGGGACATGGCTGTGCACGTGCCCACCTGCTACATCTCCTCAGGTTCCAGCTCATGTCCTTGCCTCTGTGATAAAGGGCTTGGACGACGCACTTAATGTGTGCAAGAAGGTGATAATACAGTACCTACCTCTCGAGATTCCAGAAGGGTGACCAACTAGATAGAACAGTGCTTGTGAAAATGTCTAACACAGCGCAGGCTCACTGAGCCCTTGTTAAACTGCTCACATGGCCCATGTCAAGATGCTCTACTGCCTTCAAAGTGGGGCCCCAGCATCTGCCTTCATAGGCTCCACAGTGGATCTCTGTGCCTTGTTTTCCCCTGGGGGCCCAATGCATATGTGGATGTGAGCATTACAACTGGAAAACAAGAAAGTGGGTTGGCACTGCCTCTACGGAGGCAGAGGAGAGCAGATCCTGGATGCTATTTCCTTTGATGGCCAAAGTCAGTATGTTGCCCTTGGCAATCCAGTGGCTGCTGTTTTGCAATATCTTTGCCTGAACATCCCATTTTTATTTGAAATCCATCACGTCCTGAACTGCATCCACTCCCCACCCTACCCCTGCTCTCAGTGCTCCCAGGATCAGCAAATGTCACTTTACTGCTCATGAGGATTGAGGTTTCTTATAAAAATGTGCTGCTGAGCCCTTTTAAAATGCCCTCGAGCCATTCCCTTTTCTTTCTCATTGTCCAGCTACCTTCACTTCTTACCTACATCACTCTCATGGCTTCCTAAAGGATCAGCGTATTTCCTTGTGTCTCCCTCCTGCCTCTCCCCTCTGCACACTGCTCCTCCTACCTTGTGTATCTGATCATGTCCTCCCTTCGCTTCAATCCTGTTCTGTTCTCACCTCTGAGTCCTGGCACCTGCTACTTCCAGTAGTTTTGTCAGTCTTCATGTTTATTTTCCTCTTATCTTTACGTTTTCCTTAATGGGACTCAACCCCAGTTGCAACACTAATATAATTTTTATTGGTAAAAACCAATATGAACAATAAAGTACAATCTTGTGGGAAGACTACCAGATATGCCCACCTACACTCTTGGTGGCTTGGAGGCCCAGGTCTGTTTAGACCTGACAGGCGCTTATCCCTCAGATCAGCAGCCAGGTCACTGTCCCTGGGACGGCACAGCCAGAGTCTCTGTCTCTATGCTTGCATAGATATTGGTCAATAACCCTGAGTAGTGGACCCCAAATTGCCAATTGTTGGTCTTTGTCTCATCCACAGGCATATTTCCTTCTGGTTGGACACACTGTACAAAACTTTCATTTGTTCCAATGGCTATCGTTTTAAATCCTGTATCGCAAGACTATTGAAAATAACGGTCAAATGCACAATGGTGTTTTGTTTGATGTACTAGAAGTGGAAGTTCCTTGGCCAATATTTTACAGGAAGAGGAGATATGTTTAAGTCGTATAAGTGTACAATCCTTACCTTTGGTGTAATCTGTCTCCTGGAAACGTCTGCATTCCTTTGTTGATTGTGTGGAGCAGAGCTGGTTATGGAAACTTGAATGAGTCTCATGTGAACACCTGGTCCAATCAGAAGGTTATGTAGAACTTGCAGCTTAGTGTTGTCTAATAAAAATCATTGTCTCAGTTAATGATTTCCACTGGACTAAATAGGAATGTGCCCCGGTGCCCCTTCCCACTTTATTTGTAATTTACATCCTAAAAAATTGAGTCACACCTCTCAGCCTTCACACTTCCTTAAATATCATCAAAAACTATTATTTACACACAGATATTATGGTTCTATTCGCAAGATCGAAGGGTACCACCTTAATGGACAACTGGCCCTCTGTCTAGGATGCCCCATAGGAGTCCTGACCCACTATTTCAAAATGGTATTTCCTACAATTCAATCACCACCATGTCTGTAGCAGTATGTTTAACTTAAAATCATGTTACTTTTAAAAAAATGATTTAGTGGTGAAATGAGTAAGGAGGAATTTCCTTATGCCTATTTGAATATTTTATACATGCTAATTTTGGCCCCCATCAATTACTTGAACTGGTATTTCACTATTTTGCACAGAATGAAATCGGAGTTTTTTCATGTAGGCTGAGCAAAGCTTTTCTATTGTTTTGTTTCTAATTTGTGGTGAAATTGCCTTTCCTTCAGGCGGTTGAGGGGTTAAGTTTTTTCTTGATCAAAGAGGCTGCCCACCTCCTGAGGGTTAAAATGTATGTGAAAGGGTAGTAGAGTGACTGCTGAATCCAGTGAGCCACCACCGCCCCAAACTATCACAAACCCCGTAAAAAACAATAGATTTAGGAATAATGTTTTAAAATACAATTTGGACTTAGTTGCTGCCTTGATTAAAATTCCTATGACTTCCGGGGTGCCCAGGTGGCTCAGTTGGTTAACTGTCTAACTCTTGATCTTGGTTCAGGTCTCATGGTTTGTGAGTTCAGGTCCCATGTTGGGCTCTGCAATAATGGCACAGATCCCGCTTGGGATTCTGTCTTTCCTTCTCCCTGCCCCTCCCTGCTCATGATCTCTCTCTCTCACTCTCTCCTCTCTGTCTCTCAAAATCAGAAAACTTCAAAAAAAATTATAAAATTCCTATGACTTCCCATTGTTCTTAGAATATTACACTCCTTAAAATGATCTGGGTTTTCCAATCTTCTGCAATATTACCATTTTGTATTTTGTCTATCTAACCCCTTCCCCCCACATTAGATTCCAGTTCCCGTAATGCACAGACTTTTCAGCTCTGTGTCTTCTCATGTGCTACTTCCTTGCCTTTCTTCCTTCCTTCATTCCTTCCTTCTTTCCTTCCTTCCTTCCTCTCTCTTTCTTCCTTTCTAAATAAGCATCTTGCCATCTGTTCATCCATAAATGTTTACTTTCTTATTTTTTTCAGATTTATTCAGGTATAAATGGCAAATAAAATTATATATATTTAAAGTGTACTAAGTGATGATTTTATATATATATATATATATATATGTATATAGTGAAATTTTACCACAATCAAGTTGGTTAACATGTCACATAGTTGTGTGTGTGTGTGGGTGTATGTGTGTGTGTTTAGTGAGAACACTTATCATCTACTTTCTTAGTAAATTTCAAAGAAACAATGCAGTATTATAAAGTATAGTCATTGTTTCTAACATTAGATCTCTAGAACTTATTCATCTTATAAGTGAAATTTTGGACCTTTTCTCCAACATCTTCTCGTGTCCCCCCAACCCAGCCCCCAGGAACAATCATTTTACTCTTTGTTTTTATGAGTTTGATTTTTTATTTTTAGATTCCACATACAAATGATACCACACAGCATTTGTCTTTCTCTATCTGGCTCATTTCACTTAGCATAATGCACTTCATCCATGTTGTTGCAAATGGCAAGATTTCATTCTTTCTCATGTCTAAATAATATTCCCTTGTATAAAATGTGATGTACATATATTTGCTCATCCAAACATGGACACAAGTTCTTTCCATATTTTTTCTATTGTGAACAATGCTGCAATGAACATGGGAGTGCAGATAATCTCTTCAAGAGACAAATTTTGTTTTCTTCCAATATGTACTCAGATGTAAGATGGCTGAATCATATGAGAGTTTTACTTTTAATTTTTTGAGGATCATTCATACTGTTTGCCATAATGGCTGTAACAATTTATATTCCTGCCAGCAGCATACTCCTTTTTCTCCACTTCCATGCCAACATTTGTTACCGTCTTTTTGAAATTAGCCATCCTAACAACTGTGAGATGATTTCAGACTATGCTTCTAATGTGCATTTCCATGATGATTAGTGATGTTGAGCACATTTTCATGTACCTGTTGCCCACTCAAATGTCTTCTTCCTTCTTGCTCCATACATAAAAGTAAACTCAAAATGGATGAAAGACCCAAATGTAAGACAGGAAGCCATAAATAACCTCGAGAAGAAAGCAGGCAAAAACCGCTTTGACCTCGGCCTCAGCAACTTCTTACTGAACATGTCTCCAGAGGCAAGGGAAACAAAAGCTAAATGAACTATTTGGACCTCATCAAGATAAAAAGCTTCTGCATGGCAAAGGAAACAATCAGCAAAACTGAAAGGTAACTGACAGAATGAGAGAAGATATTTGCAAATGACATATCAGATTAAGGGTTAGTACCCAAAATCTGTAAAGAACTTGCCAAACTCAACACCCAAAAAACAAATAATCCAGTGAAGAAATGGGCAAAGATATGAGAAGACACTTTCCAAAGAAGACATCCAGATTGCTAACACACACATCAAAAAATGCTCAACATCACTCCTCATCAGGGAAATACCAATCAAAATCACAATGAGATATCACTTCACACCTGTCAGAATGGCTAACATGAACAACTCAGGCAAGTCAGGCAAGGATGCAGAGAACGAAGAACCCTTTTGCACTGCTGGTGGGAATGCAAACTGGTGCAGCCACTCTGGAAAACAGCATGGAGGTTCCTCAAAAAATTAAAAATAGAAATACCCTTACAACCCAGCAATTGCACTACTAGGTATTTACCCAAGGGATACAGGTGTGCTGTTGCGAAGGGGCACATGCACCCCAATGTTTATAGCAGTGCTAACAACAATAGCCAAAGTATGGAAAGTACCCAAATGTCCACCCACTGATGAATGGATAAAGATGTGGTATATACAATGTAGTATTACTCAGCAATCCAAAAGAATGAAATCTTGCCATTTGCAACAGCATGGATGGAACTAGAGGGTATTATGCTAAGCAAAATTAGAAAAGACAAATATATGTCTTCACTCATATGAGAAATTTAAGACACAAAACAGATGAACATAAGAGAATGGAAGCAAAAATAATATAAAAACAGGGAGAGGGACAAAATATAAGAGACTTAAACATAGAGTACAAACTGAAGGTTGCTAGAGGGGTTGTGGGCGGGGGAATGGACTAAATGGGCAAGGGGCATTAAGGAGGACCCTTGTTGGGATGAGCACTGGGTGTTATATGTAGGGGATAAATCACTGCATTCTGCTCCTTAAATCATTATTGCACTATATGCTAACTAACTTGGATAAATTTTTGTAAATAATTTAAGTAAATAAATAAACAAACAAACAAATAAGTAAAAAGTAGTAAATCGCAGAACGTACTACTCTTCAACAATTATGAATAAGCTAGACCAAGATGTACAGATAAAGTTTATAAGCCACTATTAAATGAAAAAGCAAGTTGCAGGACATATACAATTTTAAATAAACATATCGTTAATGATAAGTTTAATAACATGCAAAGCAATACATGTTGTTTATGGATATATAAAAATATGAGTATTACATACCAATTTAGGATAGTAATTATCACTGGGAAGGAAGGAAGGGAATAAGATTAGGGAAGGTTAACACCCTTCAATTATATATGGTTTTTTTCCCCCTTAAGCTCAATGGTAGCACATGGGTATTTATTGTGTTATTCTCTGTATTTCCGTATGCTTGAAATTTTAAAAACTAATAAAATCAGGATACCGATAAATTACAAACTTCAAAAAAAAATGTCTTCTTCTTTGAGGAAAAAAAGGTCTATTAGGGTCTTTTGCCCATTGTTTTAATCAGATTATTACTATTTTACCCTGGAGTTGTACGAATTCCTTACATATTTCAGAAATTAACGCCTTATCAGATGTATGGTTTATAAATACCTGCCTTTTCTTTGTGTTTATGTTTCTTTTGCTGAGCAGCTTTTTAGTTTGTTGTAGTCCGACTTATTTTATTTCTACTTGTTTTACCTGTGCTGTTGGTATCATATCCAAAAAATCATTGCCAACAACATCAAAGAGCTATCCTCCCATGTTTTCCTGTAGGAGTTTTATAGTTCCAGGTGTTAAATGTAAGCCTTGAGTCCATTTCAAATAAAGCTTTGTGAGTGGTCTAAGACCAGGGTCTAGTTTTATTCTTTTGCATGTAGATATGCACTGTCCCCAACACCATTTCTTGAATAGACTATCCTTTCCATTTTCGGGTCCTTGTTAACAGTATATTCATGGGTTTATTTCTGGCCTCTGTGTTCTGTTCCATTTATCTATATGTCTGTTTTTATACTGGTTTCATAGTGTTTTGATTGTTATAGCTTTGTAATACTGTTTGAAATCAGAAACTGTGATGCCCCAGGTTTGTGCTTCTTTCTCAACATGGCTTGGCTTGGCTTTTGCAATTCCATACAAATTTTAGGCTTAGTTTTTCTACTTCTATAAACATGCCATTGGTATTTTTATATGGATTATATTGAATCTGTGGATTTTGGGGGGAATATGTACATTTTATTAATATGAATTCTCCCAGTCCAAACATGGGATACCTTTACACTTACTTGAGTCTTACTCAATTTCTCTGATTAAAGTCTTTCAATTTTCAGTGTACAGGTTTTTCACCTCCTCTGCCTGAATCCTCTGCCTCCCTCCCTCTCCCACCTGACTGGCTTTTTCTCATGATTCCCATCTTTGTTAGAGAAAATAACGCTTCTTTCAGGAAGAGCTTTCTGCTCACCTAAGTGGAAGCTGGTTTCCTCTGATAGTCTGCCTTCAAGAGCACCGTTTTTAAATTTTTGTTGGTTTCTGTGTGTCCTAAAACCTAACACAACTTGAAGTTACATGTCCATTGGTCTGGTTACATGATTGAGGCTCAGTTCCCTCACTAAATTACAAACACCAGGAGCATAACACCCATCCCTGTTTTGGTCAACATAGGAAACAGTTTACCTAACACAGTGCTGCAGATTTAGAAAACATTTGTCAAATATTCAGTAAATATTGTTGAATGAATGAATGAATGAATGAATGAAGATTGACTGGAATCTACTCTGTACTCACAATAATCTAGAATATTTGGACCACACCAGACCTAAGGAGATTTGTATTATATTAGCTCCCAGAAAAGTCTGTAGCCTTTATTAAATGAAAATTTAGGATGTTCTACTGCTCTATACTGAGATGAGGGACATAGGAGGCCCAATGAAACTATAATTGGTAAGAATGTGACTAATTACCTTACTGGGAGCTTCTCTCTAAGAGCTTTCTGATGATATCTCTTTCTGTTCTTCATAACAGGAATAGTTTTATTTCTCTGACCATCTCACTGTCTTCTTATTTATATGCAGTGCAAATTATGGAACTAAATCATGCTTATCTCTCACATACTCTAGAGCTTAAATCTTCCCACATATGTAATAAGAGAATAGGAACCCATGAAGATAAAAGTACACTGGCCTATTTCTTACCTTATTTTTAAAAAAAAATCAAAGGGGCGCCTGGGTGGCGCAGTCGGTTAAGCGTCCGACTTCAGCCAGGTCACGATCTCGCGGTCCGTGAGTTCGAGCCCCGCGTCGGGCTCTGGGCTGATGGCTCGGAGCCTGGAGCCTGTTTCCGATTCTGTGTCTCCCTCTCTCTCTGCCCCTCCCCCGTTCATGCTCTGTCTCTCTCTGTCCCAAAAATAAATAAAAACGTTGAAAAAAAAATTAAAAAAAAAAATCTTCATTTATGCTCTTTTGTTTTGTCTCTACTATCTTTTCTACTTACACTTCATAACATTTTTATTTATGGTGTTCAAAATACATCAAATAATTTTGGAAGAAACTATATATGACTGCTGTCACATGTAAAAGAACATATAGTCAAACTATAGTCTCTGTGTCAACAAAAACATATCTTTCTTACTAAAATTATATGTAGAGAGTTACTGTAGAATGGTGAATCTAATCCCACATGAATGGAGGCAGGAAAACAGTAGGAGAGAGACCACATAGAACTCTGGTGTTTCATTCAGAGGAAAGCTGACTTGTGTTAGGACCACTGAGGGGAGGGAGACGGTACTCACACTCACTGGTAACTCCTAGAGGTTGTTGAGAAAGAAGCAATGAGCATTGAAGACGTCTTAGATCTGGGAGAAAAGCAGACATCAACTATCCTTGACACTTGACAAATACCAAAAGTAGTGATTCTTTGACTAAGTTAGTGACTGAGTGACTCCTTCTGACCAAATTAGACATACTAGATTTGAAAAGAGAATGAATCACACAGGGGTGCCTGGGTAGCTCAGTCAGATAAACGTCTGACTTCAGCTCAGGTCACGATCTAATGGTTCATGGGTTGGAGCCCTGCGTCAGGCCCTGTGCTGACAGCTCTGAGCTGGAGCCTGCTTCAGATTCTGTGTCTCCCTCTCTCTCTACCCCTCCCCCGCTCATGCTCTGTCTCTCTCTCAAAAGCAAATAAACATTTAAAAAATTTTTTTAATTAGAAAAAGAATGCATCATACAGATAAAGATACATATTTACCATTGGACTACATCTCTTTTGAGATTTGAGAAGGAAGAAGAGACTTGGGCCACCCATTCTTCCAATTGTCCAGGTTTCGATCCCTCATCTCAATCTTTTCCATCTCATACTTTTCCTTCTCATTGGCCAAAGGAAGTTAGTGTCATCTTTATATTTGTTCTTAGAGGACTCTAACCATCACACCTCATTTTTCCTCCTCAAGATTGAATGAAAAATGAGCTTTGCATTCCTCATTGCCTTCATTTTGTCCACAATAAATGACTGCACTCTTAATTTAAATTGCATGATTATTTGCCACTCATGTACTTGATAAGCATTCCTTATGCACATATTATATGCCAAGGCTCATACTTAAAGTCAAAGTCCAGAACTTCAGAGCTATCACAAGAGAAATTCTGTGATCTCCAGTGATGTGTAAACTACTAAGATACATAAAACCGAAAAAAAAAAATCTGTTTGCTTAGAAACATATTTATCATGAAAAACAGATGATCATTTTTTATTTTTGTTTTTTATTTTGAGAGACGGAGAGAGAGAATGAGCATGTGAGAGGGTGAGTGAGAGAGACTCTTAAGCAGACTCCACATTCAGCACAGAGTATGATGTGGGGCTCAATCCCACAACCCTGAGATCATGACCTGAGCCAAAATCAAGAGTCTGACGCTTAACCGACAGAGTTACCCAGGTGCCTCAAGAGATAGGATTATCTTATTATTTCAATTAAGAGTTTGATAATCATTTCATAACAATAACAAGAAATTGAAAATATATATACACCGTTTCCCAGACACAGAATTTAGTTTTTTGCAACTGGAATTAAGGAGTAAAATTCTAACTAAAATAACAGAGTAGGCAAAACTTCAAATCTTCTTAATAAAGAATTTTTTAATCTGTCCCTTCTCTGAACCACTGGCTACAGGTTCAGCCTTTAAGCTGATATACACTAAGAACTTGCCCCTGCCCACACACTTCAGGCATGCATCACTGGGACCTCTGGGGACAGAGCAGATGGATGACTTTGTCCCAGATCTGTTTGGTCTTTACTCCATAGACAATAGGATTGAGTGCAGGTGGGACGACTACATAGAGGTTGGCAAAGATGATGTGAAAGGTACGAGAGACATTACGCCCAAAGCGATGTGCAAGGATGGAGAAGAATGCTGGTATATAGAACATGAGGATGACACAGACATGGGAAGCACATGTGCCAAGGGCCTTGTGGCGGGCGCCCTGGGAGGGGAGGCGGAAGACGGCATAGAGGATCAGGATGTAGGAGACAGCAATTAGGATCACGTCCGAAATCACCGTCATGATGGGAACACCAAAGCCATACCAGATGTTGACGGAGATGTCAGCACAGGCGAGCCGGGCAACACCTATGTGCTCACAGTATGTGTGCGGTATGATGCGTGTCCTGCAGAAGGGTAGACGATTTGCAAGGAAAACACATGGAACTATAACACAGAAGCTTCTGAAGGAGATTCCCACAATAATTTTGGCAATGGTCCTGGGGGTCAAAATAGTGGTGTACCTCAGGGGAGAGCAGATGGCCACGTAGCGGTCGAATGCCATGGCCAAGAGTATAGCCGAGTCCAGCACAAAGCTGTAGTGCAGAAAGAATAACTGGGTCAGACAACCAGGAAAACTGATTTTCTGGGGACCAAGCCAGAAGATGGTAAGGGTTTTGGGGACACAAGTGGTAGACAGTATCAGATCTGTCATGGCCAGCATGGAAAGGAAAAAGAACATGGGTGCATGAAGACTATGTTCCACAGCAATGAGGTAGAGAAGGATACTATTGCCCACAATGGCCGCGAGATAGATAAAGCAGAAGGGGATGCTGATCCAGACGTGGTACTGCCCGAGGCCAGGGATGCCCAAAAGGGTGAAGTCACCTGTGTGGTCGCTACTCAGGTTGCACATGGCCGGTGTGGTCTGATACATAGATTCTGTATCTGAAAAACAAATTGTGTATAATGAACCTGAAAAAACTGTAGGGTAATTCTTCTTCCTTCTTTCTATCTGTTAAGAAAGAACCTCCTACTGCTAGCAAGACCAATGCTTAGGTCTTTAAGACGGATTCCCCAGACATGATACTCCTGGTAGTAGTCACTCAATCACTCTGGAATCTTCTTCATACAGTGTAAAATATTATTGCCGTGTTAATAATGTGTTAATAATTATTGCCGTGTTAATAATTATTGTATTATTTTTTGTTATACAATCTAAAACTCTGAGTGATGATATTATCTAAGATCTCATCTCTAGTAACTGGCCAAGCTAGCATTATGACAGTCCTCAGTTAATACTCCTTTATGCTGTGGTACCATGCCAGGCGATTGCCTCAGGTGACACACTGTGAGATGCCAAGGACCGAGAAGAGGCATGGGTTGTAGAGAAGACAGTAAGGAAAAGCCTAACACCCAAACTGCAGTGTGTCCAGAACACTAACCCTACGCTGATTGCACTTACTCTCCTGATATCCCTTATACAATAGCACTTGGCATTTGCAGACGAGAATGTTCCTGACACTGATGTTTGGTGCCTCACCAGAACAATATGGAAGCAGATACACGGCTCAGCCTCCAGATCCCTCTTAGGATTTACTGAGGAAATCGGTTCAAGTGTTCTTTTCTTTGTCCTTAAATATGTATTTATATTATTACGTTTTAAAATAATATTTTAAGAGGTTAACTTATATGTAAGAATGTTGTAGTTGACATTTGTCATTTTAGCCCATTTATCATCGTTGTTTCCTAGAATAAGAAAAAAGAATCTTTTTAATGTTTTGAATGAAATAAACTATCAACAATAGCAGTATGATATAAGCAGCGTTATTTATTTATTTATTTACTTACTTACTTACTTATGAGAGAGAGACCTCAAGCAGGGAAGAGGGGCAGGGGGAGAGAGGGAGAATCTTAAGTAGGCTTCAAGCTCAGTGTGGAACCCAATGCAGGGCTGGACCCCATGACCCTGGGATCATGATCTGAGCTGAAACCAGGAGTCCAACAACTTAACTGACTGAGCCACCCAGGCACCCCTAAGTGGCATTATTTTACCCCTTCTATAGAGACTAACGTAAAATATAAATGGTCTGTTTGAGTAAGACCCAAATCCAGATACTTCTTATTTCAAATTGTGTGTTTTAAACTATTCTATCATACTTCTTTCTCAAACTATGCATATGTGGTTTAAAAAAAAGGAAAGGGGAAAAAAAAACAAAACAAAACTCCTGAAGACATGTATTCATAGAAAGTGATTGAGGGCCCTCTAGTGGAAGAAATATAAAATTGCTACCTTCTGAATACCAGGTCAAGATCAAAGCAAGCAAACAACTTTCATAACGAAACTAATATTTTTGGAAACCTCTACAATTTACGCAAGTCTGAAGTTCTTTACGTGAAATGACTTCCATAATCCTCTTAAAACCCTATGACACAGGTAATAATGTTACCTACAGTTTGAAGCTGCAGACACTGAGGCACAGAGAAGTTAAGTAACCCGCCAAAGGCCACGTGCATGATAAGCAAATGGTAGAGCTCCACATTAAACGCAGGTCTTTTCATAGACTTTCTGGGATAAAGGAAATCTTCTATAGAGCATATGGCAAATGGCACGTACGTGATATCTGTAGAGCAGAAGATCGAAAATTAGGTCACATAGAGAAAACACAGACCAATACCGTATGATCTTCCAGACAAATGCTCTGTGTGCGATCTAAAACAACCAACACGACAATACAAAAGCTTGGAACTAGTAGACACACAGAACATATTTGTGGGAAGAAGCGGTGGAGGTAAGTGAAATGGGTAAAGGTCGTCTAATGCACGAATTTTCCAGTTATTCACTAGATGAGTCGTGGGAGTGGAATGTACAGCATGGTGACTCTGGTTAATAATACGTATTGTGTATTTGAAACTTGCTAAGAGCCTACGTCTTCATCGTTCACATCACAAGGAAAAAATTCACAATCATGTGGTGATGGATTTTAACTTGACATATTGTGGTGATCATTTTGCAGCAAGTTTACCGGTTGTCACTCACTTACCCCAACCTTTGCCCTAAACGTAATATAACACCTCTTGGATGCTTTATCTTGTTACTATAAATTGAGTACTTGATTCTGGGGTGGGATCTTGAAGTACTGTAGGTTAGAACTCACCTGCCTCCTACATCACACATGTAGTTAGTTTCTCAACACCCTCGAGCCCTCCAGGGCACTTTCTGTTTCACTCATTTCATTCAGTATCCCCTTGTCACTGCATTCCTCTTTTCTAGGCTAAATTCTGATTCATCATGTCAAGCACTTTCTTACACATATTTGGCATGCCCTTGCTCCACTGACCTTCCATCACCTAAAAATGCAAAACTCAATTTCTAAATTCACCGACATAATAAGCACTCTAGGACATGAAGGAAAGATACTTCTTAACCAGGCATATTTGTATTCCCATAATTTCATCCTAACCAATATTCACTTCACCCCCAATGCCCGATGACCCAACAACATGATCTTGTTCAGCGCAATCTCCCTAGATGATTTTGTCCCTACTTTACTCCAAGCACATCCACCAACTCCAAACCTCTCTTTCTCAAGGGAAAATCTTTTATTTTAATTCACAGAGAAATTTGAAGCTATTAGATATGATATTGTGCAAGACAGTCCTCACATCTACATATACATGTAACACACACACACACACACACACACACACGCTACCGTTTTTCTTGTTATAAATGGAAAACTATCCCTCTTGTATCTGACCCAAAACAAACCCATCTCTCTATCATATCTTCCCAATCTTCATTAACCTTCATTCTCTTCTTGCTTCTAAGCTCAACCCAGCCTTTAAAAATTCTACTTCTTCAACATCTAAAACAACTAAACAACTAAAAACGTCAGCAAACAACTAAAGTGTGCTCAGATATTTTCTAGTCTACATTAATAGAAACAATTCTAATCTCTCATTCATAGCTAGATATGTACTCTTCTCCACCACTTATATTCTTCTCATGCCCGGCTTACTCTTTCTCCCATATCAATCTCATTTCTGTCCTCATCTTTCCACCAGAGGGGCATTTACTAAGATCACCAGTGAAGTCCATGTCCCAAACTCAGGCCTTCCTGACATCTAGGAGCATTTGACACTATTCACTATGCCCTCAATTTCAGAGAACATTGTATCATCAACTCAGTGAAGGTGCATAACCGTGGCTTCTCACTGCCCGCTCAGCTTTCTGTCCAGTCTCACATGGTCTCCAGGCCTCACACAGCTCAGCATCCTCTCTGAGTCAGGAGTTGCCAAGGGACATGCCGAGGGGGTGGAAGTTGGATGCCCCTCCTCCTGAGCTCCAGGCAGAGCAACGTCTCCGAGCTAAAGGCTGAAGTCCTGGGGCCTCTCCTATGTGCTACCGCATGCATAGTATCACCCTGTCGTGGGTCCCTTTCCGTGATCAGGACACCAATGCACAGAAAAGCTAGGGTCACACACAGCTGGGATATGGAACAAGGACCCCTGGATCCCAGTCCAGGACTGCTTCCTCTCCCGGAAGCCTTACCATGTTCCTCACTTGACAGCAATTTCCCTCTGGGCAGGAGAGGCCGCCTCTGCCACTCACACAGACTCTGCACATCATCTGGTCCTGGGTCTCACTTCCACGCTGAGGGTGTCCTGGCTCTGACTCCATTCACACATGCGCACCTTTGTACTGGCAGGGTCCCTGGGGGCGCACAGACCTGCCTGCACCTGCTGCAGACTGAGACCCGTCTCCCTCCATCGATGCCTCCGCCCCGTGGGTTCCAGGCCAGAGCCCATGTCCTCCCTCGCCCTTTGCTATGGATCCTTCTCAGACGGCCTCCCTGTCCTCAGAGTGGCTGACGTACTGTGTCCTGCCCAAGGGGCTTGAGGGACAAGTTTCCCCTCCAGGGAAGAGCAGAAAAAGGACCTATTAAATGTGGCTGGCAGCAGTAAGACAAAAAGAAGGCAGAAGGGAAGAGTTCCAGAACTGAACTCTGGCAACATGAGTTCGCCACTATGAACCTGAACTGACTGAGCACTTTGAACCTCCATTTAATCAGAATTTGACATGCCATCCTGATTGTGGAGGGGAGAGGAATGAGAGGGAAAGCCAGCACAAAGGTCCATTTTTCTTGTTCCCCAGTATTCCCACGTCAGCACAGCCGTTTAGATCTAGAGAGGGCTCCGAGGCCGTGTTATCTCAGTTCAAACCCTAATTATTCCACAAACGAGCTGTGTGACTTTGTACAAGATGCTCAACTGCTCTATGCCTTTATTTCTTTTACCTAAACTAGGGATAAGAATAAAGGCACCAACAGTACAGGAATCCTTGAAGGATAAATAAATAACACGTTAAAGCAGTTCTCCCTGGATGACAGTGAATCCCCATACATGTTAAATAATATGGACATAATTATTTGAAGCACTTGTATTGTTTCTTGAGCCCGTTCCTACTGAGCTCCTTTCCAGTGTGATCATAGCTCTCAACTTTATCATCTGAACATCCACCCTTTAAATTATCTTAAAAAAAATTAAAACAAACCCCAAACTATGAGTTGGAGACTGAAGGAAGTGTATTTGAAAGCAATGTGATCCCATGTAAGGAAAAAATAATGGCTAAAAGACCGCGTAGAGTATCAGATTAGACGGCATCAACCAAAGAAAGAACCTTCTTGCAGGACGGAGCCAATAAAAGGGGGCTGAACACAAGACTGCTTCCACATAAAAAAGAATGTGGTGGTGCTGTCCTCTAATCCCTACTCCTGGTCCCCAGCCCACACCTTCCACATTTTTCTGACCCAGAAAGGTGAGAAGGGGGTGCTGATACCTCACCCCCAGTTCTGAAACTTAACGGCCACGGTGGCCTCTGCCTCATGCTCTCCTTTGCACCCCGAAGTTGTTCTCTGAAAAAGAGTCTGAACCACCTATTTCCATCAGGACAAAGAGGCTTCTCAGACCATCCCATGGGGATGGGCATTTTAGCAGCACCTTCAGTGCTTGGCTCACTGTGGGATCAATCCAGGTAGGGCACAGGGAGGAGACCTTTTCAGGAGCCCCCACACCCTGTCTAGGGGGTGCCTGATCTCGGCTGATGAATTCCTGCTGCTGAGGGGTCGGGAGCTCTCACCTCTCTGCTGCGGAGGTGCGATTAGAGACGAGGAAGGGCATCCAGCCGCCACGTACCCAGTGCTGCCTCAGTCCCTACTGCTCCAGCTGGTCCATTCAGGAGTCAGTGCACTGGTGACCAGGGAGACTCCACAGGGACTCCCGGGGCAAGCCTGGGGGAGAGCAGGGATGGGTGGGATGGATTTATGGGTCGCTTCTCGGGGCCCTCGGGAGGGCTTGGACCCTGCATCCCTGGTGGGGGATTGAGAAGCTGCTGGTCACAGCTGTGCACTGTTAATGAGGAATTAGCAGCGGTCTGCAGTCCTGTCTGCCGACTTTCCTGGTCCCAGGTCTCTATACCTGACGGGCTCAGGACCCAGGAGAGGAAGAGACCAGGCAGGACCACTGGAAGGGGCACAGACAACTCAGATGGAGACGTGCCTCGCCACACACAAATAACACACCCGAGTGCCACCCAGACACGGGCCGTCATCTTCACTTGGCATCCTTTCTGCCCCCCAGCCCTTTAAACAGACAAAGAAGTGTGATGGGAAGAGCCTGGGCTGTTGAGTCCTGCAGACTGGGAATGATTAAGGCTCCACTACCAGACAGCCTGCAGCAAGTTACTTAAGATTTCCGACCCCAGTGTTTTCCTTTGTACAATGAGGATTCCCGGATCTTCCCAAACAGGTGATGTGAAGATGAGCAGCGAGCGTGGAGCCCCAGCAGGTGCCTGTGTTAGGACAGCGGACACCACATCAGTCAAAGCCGTGGCTTGCAGAGTCAGCTGAGGAAAACTGGCTGTCAGACACGCCTGCTGGGCCCACATGGGGTCCTGCCCGGCCCTGGGGTAGACATAATTCCTTTCACAACATCGCCCCTCCCTCAAAAGTGCCCTCCCTTCCACGTAGCAGGGCCTGAGAGGATGTGGTAATGACAGGTCTTTCACGGTATTTCCTCCACAGCGTGGATTTTTTTGGAGACCTAGATTGAATGAATTGTTTTCTGTTCACACTGTCACAGAACAAACTTACAGGTTATCAAAACAATTCTGTACTATTGTAAAAGTGTCTTTTAATATTCTAGAACAGTCCAGTAGCCTCCTCTCATGTCCAGCCTTTCCCTTGTGGAGTCATTGTGGATGCGTTGTAACGGGAACTGTAAAAGCAGCTGTTGATATAAGGCGAGGGACTGTCAACAGTGAGCCCACTGTGCAAACATGGTGATTTCTTCCTAAGAGTCCTAAAATAGGAATCCACCCTGCACTTGTGGTTGCCGTAGGCCGGCTGCCCATTTTACAATGACAGCACAGCACCACATGTTTGGGAACTAGGTCATGTTACAGAAGCCAACTCACAGAGCAAATAAAGCTTTAAAGTATTTTTCGTTGCCCAACATCATAATTTTATTATATGTGTGATTTGCACATAGCAGTGACTTGAAGGAGGAGTTATTCTTTCTAAAGTTGCCAACAAACCCAACTAACTCTGAACTGATATAAAACTATGAAGGATACAAATACCAACAAAGGTTTTACGTTTGGTGTCGAAGTTGTTCTGATGGAACAGTGGCAGCAATGGACAAGAACTGCAGTGCTAACAAGATTGTAACAAGCTTACATCAGAAGTCTTGTTAGGAAAAATGGAGCAGCTAAACAGAATAAGGAATAGGAATGGGGAATTGTAAAAATGTGTTAACTCCAGATTACTGTCTTCATTGTGGGATAGCCCCGAAGCTGATTAAAACCACAGCGGAGTGACTGTTATTTTTTTTAATGCCTTATAAAATAGTTTTAAACTTTTTTTTTAGTTTATTTTTTTCAAATTTACATCCGAATTAGTTAGCATATAGTGCAACAATGACTTCAGGAGTGAATTCCTTAATGCCCCCTATGCATTTAGCCCATTCCCCCCTCCTACAGCCCCTCTAGTAACCCTCTGTTTGGTCTCCATATTTATGAGTCTCTTCTGTTTTGTCCCCCTCCCTGTTTTTATATTATTTTTTCCCTTCCCTTATGTTCATCTTTTTTGTCTCTTAAAGTCCTCATATGAGTGAAGTCATATAATTTCTGTCTTTCTCTGACTAATTTCACTTAGCATAATACCCTCTAGTTCCATCCACGTAGTTGCAAATGGCAAGATTTCATTATTTTTGATTGACGGATAATACTCCATTATATATGTATACCACATCTTCTTTATCTATTCATCATCAATGGACATTCGGGCTCTTTCCATACTTTAGCTATTGTTGGTAGCACTGCTATAACCATGGGGGTGCGTGTGTCCCTTTGAAACAGCACACCTGTATCCTTTGGGTAAATACCTAGTAGTGCAATTGCTGGATCGTAGGGTAATTCTATTTTTAGATTATTAGGACATATTAATTTTTAAAATGTTTTAAATTAAAAAAAATTTACTTTAACATTCCATACAGATATAGCTGAGAGACACAAATGTCAATAATACACCATTACTGATGAATTCTCTAAATAACCATAATTAATAGCTCTATGCCATTATTTTAATCAACACATTAGCTCTTAGAGATATGCATATATACCTACTTAAAGAATTATGAAATTCAATGGGCATTTGAATTTCTATGTATTTTTTGTAATCATCAAATAGGTAGTAAGATAAACTTGTAGTTCAACATAGAATTTAGAAATATTTTATTTTTTAAATTGAGTTTTTTACCTGTTGAATTTTATTTATTTATTTATTTATTTACTTATTTATTTTAAAATATAGGTTCAAAGTGGCAGGTATATAACATAAAAATCTCCAACTGCCTCCTTACCTCTAAGACAGACATTGAAATCTATTCCATTCCTCATTTTTAATAAGACCTACATTATTCTTCTGAGCACAAACCTACATTTAGTTGTCATTTTCTTACAATATAAGACATAAGTACACTATCCGGTCTAGGTAAGTGTGCAAGTGTCTGGCTAAGGTGTGGGTAAACAGGACGGTGGGGTGACTAGGCATCGAGAGCTAAACTATAAGAGGCAACGCAATGGAATCACAGACACCTTGAGAATGGTCACATGTGGAAAGTTTGGAGGAGAGGGTTTAGAGAGACACATTCATGGATCCCTATATCTGTAGAATACAGCTCTAAATTCTGATGATGGGATAATAAAACAGTTTCATCCCCCATTGATAGGGTCAACGTATTTTATATTTAATATAAGGGATAGGGAATTTATAAAAACAATGTATAGGAAACGATAACTTACGTATGAGAAAGTTACCTGCTGATATTTGCATAATTATTGTCTTTTAAATCCAACCACAACACATAATTTCATTCATAGTCTGACACTGGAACGGAATGTTTGCAGCCAGTGTCACCACAAAGAGCCATTGGGGCAGCCAGGGAGGAGATCGGACCTTGAGGGAAGAGAAACACCAGGCTTAACCTGTTTTTTCCATCAATGAACAGTACAGTGGAGGGAGGATTTTAAGTGACAATGATGAGCTCAGAGTTGCACATGCTGCTGAGATTCTGCTTCCAGATGAGAATGGCAGTGGTAATTAGTCAACTACTAACCTGACATTAGATTAGTATTTTACAGTCTGCAATCCACATTGATCTACATTTTTCACGTACTGCTAATACCGAGCCTATGAGATAGGAAAACAGACACTGAGATTTATCAGGATGCTCTTTTGAAAACTGAGAAAGAGAGTTACCAGAAAAGAGGCCATAAGTCACAGAAATAAATGAACTGTCCTGGGGAAGAAGTAGAAACATAATAACATATAACTGGCCCAAAGATAGTGGGAGAGGGTAAGGGAGACAGTGCAGGAGACAACTGCTTCCTACGTTGGTTTTTCTAGGTCATTAGGCTTTCATGTGAGCCCTCGTGCCTGTTGGTGAATAACCACAAGTTTGAGTCCCTACCACGATGAAATGAGTATGTACTCTTAAGTTAGCTCAGTCTAGGGGCGCCTGGGTGGCTCAGTCAGTTAGGAGTCCAACTTCAGCACAGGTCATGATCTCCTGGTTCACAAGTTTGAGCCCTGATTCAGGTTCTGTACAGACAGCTCAGTCTGGATTCTGTGTCTCCCTCTCTTCCCCTTTCCTGCTAGTGTTCTCTCTCTCTCTCTCTCTCTCTCTCTCTCTCTCTCAAAAATAAATAAACTTATGAAATAATAATCAATAAAAATAATAAAAATACAAAATAAATAGCTCAGAATCTATTTATTTACTATCCCTTCCTTCGTAAACTTTTAAAAATATCAGCTCTTGGTTAATCCATGTTCTCAGCAGAATGGAAATAATCAGAAGAGAGTAAAAGATCATCTCTTCAGGGCATTTCTAGCAGCTGGCACAGAAAGCAGGCTCCTCCCTTACAAGGATGTGGCTTAATTTATGACAATGAGGCTTCACAGAAACAAGAAAAATGGGCTCTGATATTCCTACTCATGTTTTCTTTTTTACGAGAGTGAGGTTATGTCAAGTGGGGAAAACTCTGAACTGGGGTTTGGCAGAGTCTAGTGTAGCTCCACATTGATGACCGCCCCGCTGTGTGCCTTGGAAAAGTCACGTTCACTCTGCTGGCATCAGTTTCCTCCTCCTACAATGAGGTTCCGTTGATTCCAGCCCCACAGGACCCGGCCACGCTCCCCCCTCCTCCCTGCTCCTGCATCCCCCGCCTCGCTCTGCTCCAGACACGCTGGCCTCTGCTCTGTGCACAGTCACGTCACACTGTGTCCTGCCCCAGGGCCTTTGCCTTTGCTGTCCTCGCTGCCCTGTCCTCCTCGTCCACTTGTAGTGCATCACTGTATTCGCTGCATTTTTCCATCGGTTACATCCCTCTTTGAAGGTGTAGAACTTGTTCTCTCGTTTCTCGGGTGTCACTCTCCTGAGAATATAAGCTCCACAAACGCAGGGCAGAGTCTTTGTATCGTTAACCTTCATTTCCTGAATGCTTAGAACCGTGTTGCAATACAGTGGGTACCCAACAAATAATTCCACATCGGCGGATAATGGTCAAAAGAAGAAAAAAGATTTATTGTAAGAACTCTAGATCTTTTTCTGAACACAACATACAGTGTTGTCTCCAATCTAATCCTGGTGGAATTAGATACATCTTTTTTTAATTTTTTTCTTAAATATTTATGTAATTATTTTTGAGAGAGAGAGAGAGTGAGAGAGAGAAAGAGTGAGAGCACTTGAGTGGGGAATGAGCAGAAAGAAAAGGAGAATCTCAAACAGGTTCTGCACAGTCAGCACAGAGCCAGATGCGGGGCTCAAACTCACAGAGGCTGAGATCATTAACCGAGCTGAAAACAAGAGTTTCACACTTAACCAACTAGCCATCTTATCAAAGATGCATTAGTTTCTTGTCGATTTCCTCTCCTCACCACCCCTCTTCACTGCACTGATGTGTCTTGTAATTGATTCAGTCTTCCAGTCCGGGAAACACACTGTAGATAAGGGCCTCAAAGTCTTTGGCCAATGGGGTTAGACGTCTAGTTTACTGTTCCAGTGAACTGGCTTGAGGTCTCCTGGCACATCTCTGCAGCTCACTTTCTCAGTGTCTTGGAGCCTAGAAGCTCCTCTCTTCTGCCAGCACTGGAGCTAGAATGCAGGTGTTGAGAAATACATGCTCTCTCCTCCCCGTCACAGCACTGCTGGTAGATGGCACTGCTCCTAGCCCTTGTACTGAATGATTTTATGTGTCATGGTGGGAACGGGGTGCATTGGTAGAGACCTGCAGAAGCATATCACGGACAATAATATTATTGAATATAACCACCAATGCTCCTAATTCATCTACAAATGCCCTCAATAAGAATTCCTCATTGATGTTTTCACTTTTAGTCTCTCTTCTGTTTCTCTGCCTCACTTAACACATTTTTTCTCCCTCCCGCCCAGTTGCAAATCTCAATTTCCAAATTTGTATTGCTTGGTCCATTCACAGTGAGTCAGCTCTCTGTTTTCACCTCTTCTTCCTGATCAAATTCTGTGCAACTTCATGCTCCACAAGCAAACAGGTCATCAAGGAATTTTTACACGTAGAACCGTCTCCTTCATAGAGGCCACACCATTTTCCTCATATGCAAAAGCACCTGCAGGCAGTTCTCATTTTAAATAGAACGTTTGTTTTCTATCTTACTACATTAATATCCCCAATAGAATGACATCAGCTTTTCCATAGCACATTGAAACATCATTCCGTAGCCTTGGTGGAAAACAAAAGTATGACCTTATCTCGGATCTGCTTGGTCTTCACTCCATAGACAATGGGGTTGAGTGCAGGGGGAATAACTATGTAGAGGTTGGCAAACAGGATGTGGAAAGTGCGGGAGACATTGTGTCCAAAGCGATGCGCAAGGATGGAGAAAAAGGCGGGTGTATAAAACATGAGGATGACACAGACATGGGAACCACACGTGCCAAGGGCTTTGTGGCGGGCATCCCGGGAGGGAAGGCGGAAGACGGCACGGAGGATGAGGCTGTAAGAAACAGCAATGAGAATCACATCTGAGATGACCGTCATGATGGGGACACCAAAGCCATACCAGATGTTGACGGAGATGTCAGCACAGGCGAGCCGGGCAACACCTATGTGCTCACAGTATGTGTGCGGTATGATGCGTGTCCTGCAGAAAGGCAGGCGTGTGAGCAAGAATACAACTGGCAGGATAATGCAGAAGCTTCGAAAGGAGATGCCCACTGCAATCTTGATGATGGTCCTGGGAGTCAGAATAGTGGTGTACCTCAGGGGAGAGCAGATGGCCACGTAGCGGTCAAATGCCATGGCCATCAGGATGGCTGAATCTAGGACAAAGCTGCAGTGCAGAAAGAATAACTGGGTCAGACAACCAGGAAAACTGATTTTCTGGGGACCAAGCCAGAAGATGGTAAGGGTTTTGGGGACACAAGTGGTAGACAGTATCAGATCTGTCATGGCCAGCATGGAAAGGAAAAAGAACATGGGTGCATGAAGACTATGTTCCACAGCAATGAGGTAGAGAAGGATACTATTGCCCACAATGGCCGCGAGATAGATAAAGCAGAAGGGGATGCTGATCCAGACGTGGTACTGCCCGAGGCCAGGGATGCCCAAAAGGGTGAAGTCACCTGTGTGGTCGCTACTCAGGTTGCACATGGCCGGTGTGGTCTGATACATAGATTCTGTATCTGAAAAACAAATTGTGTATGATAAACCTGAGAAAATTGTATAATTCTTCCTCCACTCTCTCCTTCAGGCTAGTTCTCTTCTTCCCTATCTGCCAAGAAAGAACCTCCCAGTTCTAGTAAGAGCAATACTCATGTCTTGAAAAAGATTCCCCATTAAAATAAGAAAAGAAGAGGAAAGGAAAGGAAAAGGGAAAGGAAAAGAGAAAAAGGAAAGGAAAGGAAAGGAAAGGGAAGAAAAAAAAAGAAAGGAAAGAAAAGGAAAGGGAAAGGAAGGGAAGGGAAGGGAAGGGAAGGGAAGGGAAGGAAAGGAAAGGAAAGGGAAGAAAAGAAAAGAAAAGATTCCCTAGGCATGATACTTCTGGTAGTAATCACTCAGTCACTCTGGAATCTTCCAACTGAACAAAATTGTATTCCTATGTTAATGACCAAGTGTTCCTTGGGTCAAAGTAAATTGTTTCTGTATAGACTTGAGTATAGATAAAAACAATCTAACCACATGCAAAGAAAGAAAGAAGCGAAGAAAGTGGGGAACAATTGGGAAAATAAGGAGACAATTGACAATTATGACTCCTATTACATAATAGGAGTCCAGGCTTTACAAAGTATTATCTCATTTAAACAGTCTTCTGAGATATGTATCTTTTTCCCAACAAAAGCAGTTCAACTTTTTTGCAAGAAAGCTAAGAAGGAGCAGGGCAAGTGAGGGTCTCTGCAGGAACTCCCATTGCTGTGTAGGACTGCCAGGCCAAGGTCTGTCTGCAAGGCAGGAGAGGATCAGCATCTTGCCCCATTTGGTCCATTTTGTGACCAGGGGTCCAGGCCCTCCCTACTTGGAGCCCAGGTAGGAAAGAACCTTTAGTGTTTTTTCCCAGGGTCTCCAGCAGAGTGTTCTCACTGTGCTCAGAGTTGATACAAACCTTCTTGTTGGGCAGGTCAACGTCAAATTCAACTCCTCCCACCATATTGAGTACCCTACTGACTGCTTAGAGCAGCCTTCATAGGTCATGTCCATGGAGGACTTGTGCTTCAGCATGACTATGGATGTGGTCTCAGATATGTGTTTTTATCCACCTATTTTTTTTTACAGAATCTGAAACCTGAGAGATGATCTTATCTAAGATCTCATCTCTGGTAACTGGCAGAGCTAGCACATCCAAGTCCTCAGTTAATAATCATTTATGCTGTGGTGCCAGTCCAGGTGATTGTCTCAGGTGACACACTACAGGTTGCCAAGGACTGAGAAGAGGCATGGGTTGTAGAGAAAGAAGACAGTACGGAAAAACCTAACACCAAACTGCAGTGTGCCCAGCACACTAACCCTATTCTGACTGCACTTACTCTCCTGATATCCCTTATACTATAGCATCTGGCATTTTCAGACCAGAATGTTCTCTGAGACTGATGTTTGGTACCTCACCATGGAGAACAATATGGAAATAGATATACAGCTCAACCTCCAGTCCCCTCTTAGGATTTACTGAGGAAATTGGTTCAAGTGTGCTTTTTTTTGTCCTTAAATATGTATTTATATTATTGCATTTTAAGATAATATTAATGAATAAATAAATAATATTTTAAGAGGTTAACATATGTAGGAATGTTGTAGTTGCCATTTGTCATTTTATCCCATTTATCATCGTTTCCTAGAATTAAAAAAAATAATCTTTATCATGTTTTGAAGGAAAATAAACTATCCACAATAGCAGTATGATATAAGCAACGTTATTATTTATTTATTTATTTATTTATTTATTTATTTGGGAGAGCTCAAGCAGGGGATGGGGAGAGGGGGGAAGAGAGAATCTTAAGCAGGGTCCAAGATCAGTGTGGAACCCAATGCAGGGTTCCATCCCATGACCATGGGATCATGACCTGAGCTGAAACCAAGAGTCTGACACCGACTGAGCGAGCCACCCAGGCACCCCTAAGTAGCATTATACCCCTTTTATAGAAACTAATATAGATGATAAATGGTCTATTTGAGTGAGAGCAAAATCCAGATACCTCTGACTTCAAATTGTGTGTTTTAAACTATTCTATCATACTTCTTCCTCAAACTATACACATGTGATTTGAAAAAAGGAAAGAGGAAACAAACTCTTGAAGACACGTATTCAAAGAGAGTGATTGAGGGCCCTCTAGTGAAAGAAATGTAGAATTGCTACATTCTGAAAACCAGGTCAAGAAAAAAAGCAAGCAAACAACTTCTATAACAAAACTAATATTTTTGGAAACCTCCACAATACTATGCAAGTCTAAAGTTCTTTATGTGAAATAACTTCCATAATCATCTTAAAACCCTATGAAAAAGGAAATAATGTTACCTACAGTTTGAAGGTGCAGAAACTTAGGCACAGAGAAGTTAAGTAACCCGTCAAAGGCCACATGACAAGCAAATGTTAGAGCTCCACATTAAACCTGAGAAGTCTTTACATAAACTGACACGTAATAAAATTCTCTGTAGAGTATATGGCAAATGGCACATGCATGATATCTGCATAGCAGAGGATATAAACTTAAGCCACATGAAGAAAACACAGACAAATATTGTATAATCTCAAAGACAAATGCTGTGTTTACAAACTAAAGCAACAAACATAACAACAACATGAAAGCATGGAACTCATAGACACAGAGAACAGATTGGTGATTGACAGAGGCGGGTGTAGGACGTGAGTCAAAGGGGTAAAGACCGTCAAATGTACAAACTTCTAGTTATAAAATAAATGAGGGGATGGAATGTGCAGTATGGTGGCTCGGGTTAATAATAATAATGTAATGTAAAAACAGATGAACACAAGGGAAGGGAAGCAAAAACAGTATAAAAACAGAGAGGGGGGAGCAAAACATAAGAGACTCTTAAATACAGAGAACATACTGATGGTTGCTTGAGGGGTTGTGGGTGGGGGATGGACTAAATGGGCAAGGGGCATTAAGGAAGACACTTGTTGGGATGAGCACTGGGTGTTATATTTGGGGATGAATCACAGGATTCTACTCCTGAAATAATTATTGCACTATATGCTAACTAACTTGCCAGTAAATTTATAGAAACAAACAAACAAATAAATGTATTGCATACTTGAAACTTGCTAAGAGAGTAGATCTTCAAAATTGTCATCACGAGAAAAAAATTTTTCAACTATATGCGGTAATATGTGTAACTGGGTGTATTGTGGTGATCATTATGCACCAAGTTTAACATCCTTCCCACTCATCTACCCCAAACTTTTCCCTCAATGTAGCATAACATCATCTTAGACAATTTCATTTTGTTACTGTGAAGTCAGGTGTCCAGTTCCACAGGTGTATCTTGAAGCACTAGAACTTAGAATTGACCTGCCTCACAAATCACACTTGTAGACATGCTACTTGTATCTGCTCAGGTATGTGGTTCAGTGATTATCATTTGTTCTTCAACAACCTTGAGCCCTCCAAGGTATTGATGCTTTCCGTACTTTTTGCTCATTATCCTAGTGTCTCTGCATTCCTCCTTTCTAGGTTAAATTCTAATTCATCACATCAAGCACTCTCTTAGACATATTTTGCTTGCCCTTGATCCACTGACTTTCCATCACATATGTAGGCAAAACTCAACTCCTAGATTCACCAATATAATAAGTCCTTCAGATCATTATGGAAAGGCACTTAACTAGACATGTTTGTGTTCCCATAAGTTCATGATCATCAACCTTCAACTTCACCCCCAACACTGCCCGATGACCCAGCAACATGATCTTATTCAGCTCAGTCTCCCTGGATGACTTTTTTTCCCTACTTTTCTCCAAGCACGTCCACCAACTCCAACTCCCTCTTTCTCAATAGACAACCTTTCATTTTACTTCACAGAGAAATTCAAAGCCATTGTATGTGAAATCATGTAAGACAGCCTCACATCTGTGCGTGTGTGTGTGTGTGTGTGTGAGTGTGTACGCATTTGTCTTCTGCCTAGCCTTTCAAGAAGTTTACTCCTTCAACATTTAAACAATTAAAATGTGCTCAAGTATTTCCTGGTCTAAATTACACAGAAACAATTATATTCTCTCATTCATAGCTAGATATGTACTTGTCTACACCACCTACGTTCTTCTCATCTCCTGCTTACCCTTTAACCTATATTAATCTTACCTCTGTCCTTATCTTTCCACCAAAGCAGCTTTTCCTAAGATCACCAATGAAATCCGCGTCCCACACTGAGTCCTTGCTGGACTTAGCAGCAGCATTTGACCCTATTCCCTATCTCCTCAATCTTGAAATATTGTCTTAATGTTTTATTACAACATTTGGAATTTTTCTTCAACCATCCTGACATCTCATCTCATCCTTTGCCTGTTCTTCCTATTTTGTGTGTCTTAAGTCCTGGGGTGCTTCAAGGCTCTGCTTGAAGTCCCCTTTTTTTCTCTTCACACTTTTCCTAATCTGTATCATCCACTCCCAAGATCCCAATTAATAGCTATACATGACGTCTACCAATTCTTTACTTATCATTTACATCTAACAAGACACATACATTCAACTCCATTCTGGATATCTTCTTTTGGATATCTCATAGCACTCAAATTTAATTCTCAAAAATCAAAATGAAAACTCATCATATTCCTTCACAAACCTGATGACCCCTACTGTGTCTAATATTTCACAGAATATCAATATCATCCACTAAATGACCCGAAGCAAAAATCAGAATTTCACCATTTATACCTTTCCCTTTTTAACCCCCCATGCACAATCAATTATAGTAATCCAATCTTTTTGACATCAAAATTAAAGGTCTTTAACATAGCTAACAAGGTGTCCATAATCTGGTCGTGTTACCTCTTTAGTCTTCCTGTTACACTCCAGGAATGTTTGCCAGAAAAAGAAGTCCTGCTTTTTCTAAAAATGTATATGTTAAAAGCAATTTCCATGTAAGAAATAACAGTAAGTTCCTCCCCCTTTTTATTTCCAGGGTTCCAACTATAGTATTTACGTATTTCCTTGAATTTTGACTTGAGTGTCTGCTGATACCCAAACTTCTTCTCTGCAGATGAACAGAAATGAGGCCAGAGATGTTGGAAAGCCACGTGATGAAGACAAACGAGACCACTGCTATCCCTACAGGGGAGCAATCGCACTGCAAGGTGTTCAAAGAGGTATCCATGCAGTGAGCTGTCATGCATCGATCCTGCACTTCTCTGAACAATTGCCATTCCAGATAAATAAAAGTCTAAACAGATAACGTGCTATGTGAATACAGGTGAGCTAACACATGTTCCCTCAGTGCCAAAGTCTCCTGACTGTAAGAGTATGCAAATATTTCCTCCTTGACTTTAGAACGAATACCCTCATCCCTCTTCCTATCTCCAAGCAAGGCTAGGTTCTACTTATCATTCAGGTCTCTAAGTCCCCTTTCATTCAACTTAAATATTACTTTCCTGGGTACAGTCTTCCTGATCTCTCCGCGTCAAAAAATTCTGTTTCCAAATTGTATCCCTTCTTTTCTGCAGTTCATCACACTTGCAACCACTTGTTTACTATTTATTTTCTCTCCTAGACTGCAGTCTCTGTAAAGGCAAAGATCATGCAAATCTTGTTCTTCCTGCTTTTGTTGTTATCATGGTTTCAAAAATGCTTTCAATATCTGCAGGTTGGTGGCACTTAAAAAGTGCTCAGTGAATATTTCTGGAACTGAATGTTGCTGTTGAGTCAAGACAAAAAGAATATTCTCTGGAAATACATTTGAAATCATTAAATACCTGTTCATGAATAAATAAAGGAAAATAAACCTATGCAAACTGGCAGTCAATAATATGCCAAACCAGGAGAATGTTAAAGGCATTTCCACTAAAGATCTAAAGATCACGGTTATCATAACAGTTGTATTAACATGGCTCAAGAAGTTTTATCCAGAGAAATAAGGCTGCTTACTTTTGCTCACCCTCCTTTGTCTCAGCTGAGGTGAAAATTCTTCCAGAAAACTTTTTCTTAACCACAAGACTGAGTCCTCATATTTACACACACAGCTGGTATGTAAAGGCATTTTCATAATCACAATTTTATTTCTGTTTAAAAAAATTTTAATGTTTATTTACTTTTGAAAGAGAGAGAGAAAGACAGAAGACAAGCAGGGAAGGGCAGAGAGAGAGAGGTAGACACAGAATCTGGAAGAGGGTCCAGGCTCTCAGCTGTCAGCACCGAGCCTGATGCGGGGCTTGAACTCATGAACCGCAAGATCATGACCTGAGCTGAAGTCAGACGCTCAACCAACTGAGCCATCAAGGCACCCCAAATAATTTTATTTCTGACACTAGTTTAATCTCTATAAACTCTCAAGATTTATTAAACAAATAAATAATGTTTAAATCATTGCACACAAGCTCCTGTTTGATATGGGACCTTTGTACTTTTTCAGCCACGACTCTCCCTACCCCACCTCTGCTTTCCCTTCTATTTATATTCCATTAAAATACAGTTTATGGGGCGCCTGGGTGGCGCAGTCGGTTAAGCGTCCGACTTCAGCCAGGTCACGATCTCGCGGTCCGTGAGTTCGAGCCCCGCGTCAGGCTCTGGGCTGATGGCTTGGAGCCTGGAGCCTGTTTCTGATTCTGTGTCTCCCTCTCTCTCTGCCCCTCCCCCGTTCATGCTCTGTCTCTCTCTGTCCCAAAAATAAATAAACGTTCAAAAAAAACTTTAAAAAAAATAAAATACAGTTTAATTAGTAAGTGGCTAAAATATAATAAACGAATGAGTGAAGTATAACACACACACACACACACACACACACACATGAAATGCTAGGCAAAGTTTACACAAAATCACATCATTCCTACTTCTTAAGAACCCAGATTTTAGAGTCAAGTATCAGATTTGCATTGATCAGTGACTGTTTTTTCATTACACCAAACAAGTTATTTGATGTCTCTAAAGTGTCTGTTTCTGCACAGAATTTTCGTGGGCATTAAATGAGAGAAGTCCTCAGCTCAGTGTTAACCTACCAATAAATAGTGACCATCATATGAGGTCATTATTATTACAAACACTTGCAAATATACACGGATGCCAGAAACCCGCACAGTAACAGAAAATTTCAAATCACACCAAAAACACAGAGTTGGCGTCCGCTCTTCCAGACCTAAGCTCCCAGACCATGTGGTTGTGGCTGTTGGATTGTGTCCTGAAGACAGCTCCAGTCCTACTTGTTCCCTTCTGCTCCATTTGTCCATCCTCATGCCAACCCCTGAGACTGTTTAAATCTGGCACCCAGGCCTGCAGACTGTATTTCATGGGGAAAACCGGATTGAGCCCACCCCTGTCTTTTCCTAGCATCTCCTTGCCTCTCTTCTTGGGTCCCGTGTATGTCCCTCAGTTAGCTGTCCCAGGATCCAAACCTGAGCTCTGCCTTTGTTTTCTCCAACACTCACCAAACCCAGACCCTTGGGGAGGACCAAGTATGCGGAGAAATGGCACCTCTGTGCAACCAATCCTCTTATTCCTCTTCCTGGATTTCAGAGGGAGCACTCAATACTTGTGGGCCCTTGAGAGGCCACAGCCACGCACCCAATCAGTGAGCCGTGGACTGCACAGGAAGCACTTCCCAGGGGTCTAGCCCCTGAGACTCTGACGTCCTGAAGGCTGGGGTGGTCTGAGTCCCTGCAGACTCCTGTCTTCTAGGACAGGCAGCATCCTGAGCTAGCAGAGTCACCTGGGGCTTGCAAGATGGCAAGCCACTCTCCACCACTCTGTGTGTGTGTGTGTGTGTGTGTGTGTGTGTGCAAGAGAGACAAAGAGACAGAGAAACAGAGAGACAGAGAGGGAGAGGGAGAGAGGACTTGTATGTCTCTGTGAGTTACTGTGTTTACGTTATAAGCATTCAGTCAGCTGTGTAGGTATATGTACCAGTTATTTTAGTATGAAAATGCAAATAGACCTGTGGGAGGAGGGGTACAGGTTCTGGTTTCTGATTCAAGGCTAAAAAGAGACTGCCTTCGTTATCACAGATCAGTCCTATGGATCAAACACTTGAACCGACATGTAAAACTCCTTACACATATGCTGGCAAGCCCTAGCAACTGACACTTTAAAATATTTCTAGAACCACATTCCTCCTTTGTCACCACTCTTCAGTCCCTTGTCACCTCTGTGACTGGACCCTCCTCATTGATCTAAAGATCTCAGTTCCACCCCACCTATTCATCCTCTCCTTGCAAGCCATAATAATCTTTCTTTTTTTTTTTTTTTTTTAATTTTTTTTTCAACGTTTTTTATTTATTTTTGGGACAGAGAGAGACAGAGCATGAACGGGGGAGGGGCAGAGAGAGAGGGAGACACAGAATCGGAAACAGGCTCCAGGCTCTGAGCCATCAGCCCAGAGCCCGACGCGGGGCTCGAACTCATGGACCGCGAGATCGTGACCTGGCTGAAGTCGGACGCTCAACCGACTGCGCCACCCAGGCGCCCCATAATAATCTTTCTAAAATAGAAATATGATCATCATTCCTGCCAAGTTGATAAAGACTTTAGTATAAAAGAAATCCCCATTGGCATCACACGCAAGAGCTAGCGATTTCAGGCCCTTGACTTCCTCTGCAGTGACAGACACCTCTTGCCACTCACCCCTCAAACACTCTAAATTCCATACTAATATATTTCGAGTCCCAAACACACATTAAATTTTTGCAAGCATCATCCCTTTACATACGGTATTCCTTCTTTCTAAAATACCCTTCCTATTTTGGGGTGTCTGGGAGGCTCAGTCAGTTAAGCATCTGACTTCAGCTCAAGTCGTGATCTCGTGGTTCGTGGGTTTAAGCCCTGCCTCGGGTTCTGTGCTAACAGCTCAGAGCCTGGAGTCTGCCTCAGATTCTGTGTCTCCCTCTCTCTCTGCCCCTTTCCTGCTTGTGTTCTGTCTCTTTCTCTCTCAGAAATTAATAAACATCAAAAAATAAAAAAATAGAATACCCTTCCTATTCTTTTCTGGCTGACTCAGCCTAAAATTTAGCATCACCCATTTGGAAAATCACCCCTCACCCCATCATGCCCCCCTGACTTTATGCCTGCCTTGGCACTAATCACACTATGTTACAATGATATGCTTAACGTTTTGTTTCTGCTTCTAGAAGGCAAGTTTCTAGATGACAAGGATCTTACTCCTGATGTTTGCCATCAGATTTCTATGGTTGTTCACAAAGTAGGCATTCAACTATGTTCTCAATTATTAGTAGTTAAAGCAATATTATAGCATCTATTTTTATGACACTTATTTTATAGCATTTTATACATTGAAGTCACTATTCTAATACCAATTAGAAACTAATTTTACATTGCTCAATGCATCTGGAAAAGGCCTGAAATGTATACCTGTATTTTTACAAATATCCCCACTCCCTAATTACCCACCTCTTCACAAACTCTTCATGGTTGCTGTCTTCCTAAAGTCATAGCATAATATAGAGAAGAAAAGAGATAGGACTAATTGCTGAGTCTTAAGAAACAATTAATTTACAGTGATATAAAAAACTCAGATTAAAGTAGAATATTTTCAGAACTGTACATTACAGGAAAACCTCTCTTTTATTGTAACAGTTCTATAGTCTTCTTTCAGTTCAAACCCCTACCTTATGCCAGTTTCTTTTTCAGAAAACTTTACATCCTATGACAAGTATAATTAGTAGGGAGGAAATAAAGAATTGTGGCATCTAATTGCTGTCCTCGATTTACTTTTGTTCTTGGGGAAGCACTTGCCATGTTTTCTATGAATGCTTCATTTATTCATATAGCATACTTTGGGAAACAGTTGTTATTCTGAGTAGAATCAATGGTGCCAGACACAGTATGGGTATCATGATTTATATGTGGAGCCTAGGGCATTTGAATGTTGATAGCCTGGTGTACATAGGGGCCCCCAAGGTCAGATGACAAAGCATCACGAAGACAAAGAATTCAGGTTATAAATATAAACAAGAATGGTGGTTTCATAATATGTTCATAGAGGCACCTGGGCGGCTCAGTTGGTTAAGTGATTAAGTGCCTGAATCTTGATCTCCGCTCAGGTCATGATCTCATGGTTTATAAGTTGTAGCCCTACATCAGGCTCTGCACTGACAGCATGGAGCCTGCTTGGGATTCTCTATCTCCCTCTCTCTCTCTCTCTCTTTCAAAATAAATAACTAACCTTAAAAAAAAAAGTATGGGGGCGCCTGGGTGGCGCAGTCGGTTAAGCGTCCGACTTCAGCCAGGTCACGATCTCGCGGTCCGGGAGTTCGAGCCCCGCGTCGGGCTCTGGGCTGATGGCTCAGAGCCTGGAGCCTGTTTCCGATTCTGTGTCTCCCTCTCTCTCTGCCCCTCCCCCGTTCATGCTCTGTCTCTCTCTGTCCCAAAAATAAATAAACGTTGAAAAAAAAAAAATAAAAAAAAAAAAAAGTATGTTCACAAATTTTATGATACTCCTCTCTTCAAGGGATAGAGCTTAATTCCCCTCCAGTTGTGTATGAGTTGGACTTAGTGATTCATCTCTAACAAATAGCATATGGTGGATGTGTGCCTTCTGAGAGCAGGCTGTGGAAGACATTGAAGGTTCCTTTTTTGCTATCTCTCCTGAATTGCCCACTCTGGGAGAAGCCAGCCTTTGAGACAGGACGTTCAAACCACCTACCTGAGGAGGAGCTGAACCATTTTTTTGTGTTTTTTTTTTTTGTTTTTGTTTTTGCTAACAAACAGCGCTACCTAGTGATCGTCTTGGAAATAGCTCCTCGGCTTCAGCCAAGCCTTCCTATGTCTGCAACCAGTAAGAGACCCAAGACAGAACCTTCTAGGCGGGCCGCTCCTGAGTTCTTGACATACAGAGACTGTGATAATGTTTATTGTTAACTTGTGAAGTAACTTCTTACACAGTATAGATAACTGATATGAAAAGGAACATAGGTTATCCTGTATAGTCTTACCTGTGGATAAGGAATTAAAGGTCCAGACATTGCAACTGCTGTTATTAGCCACTGGGCTACTTAATGATAATCCACTGTAATTCTATTTAAATCACTCCCTTTGAAACTTACCTCAACAAGGGAAGTCACCAGTATGTGTGAGATACAGTAAGCACCAGGCGTGATATCTGTAAAAGGATTGCAAGATCACTTTCTTCACACAACAAACATTTATGACGGTAAGAATAATATGTCAAGCTCAGGAAACCAGGCATTATGCTACACCCTGGATATTCAGAAGTAAATATCAGTATTTCACTTGAGGATATGATCTACTAAGCTCAACAGGCTTGTAAAAATGAAATTTCAATACAGAATGAGACTCATAGGAAACCCAAAGATGTGCATGGAAACTGCATGGAGGAATAATACCACAGTCCAGGGATAAGAAAAGATCTTGAGGGGCAAGTGAACTTAACATGAGTCTTGAGGATGGAAAAAAAGTTAAAGGAAGACAGAAAAAAAAAAGACACTTCAGGCCAAGAGACCAGCATGTGCAAAAGATTAGAGGTGTAAGGGGATACGATGTGCTCTGGGACATGGGTGTCACTTAGCAGACCCGGGGACATTCTGGGTCATGTGTGTTACTTATCAGACTCAGGTACATTTACTAAAGTGCTGAGAAATGAAACTAGCCTGAGGGGCAGGCAACCAATCAAGCAGGCAGTGTATCAATACAGATATACTGAGCCCCTGCTAGGAGCAAGGCACTCTGCTAGCCACCAGAAGATATAATACCTCTCCTCATGGAGCTTTCAGTTCATGGAGGAAGAATATGTTCTTCATATAATCAACAGAGTATATGTGTAAAAATAATCACTACCTTTGATAACTGTTATGAAAATCTGTAGGATGTTATGCAAGTCAATTGACAGAGGTATCTGGTCAGACCTGGGGAAGATGAGAAAAGATTCTGTAAGAAAATTATTTTTAAAAGGATGTCAATTTTAACTAAAAGCTAATAAAATAGGTAATATGTACTGGGTTCTTGCTTTATGTCAAATACAGGGCCAAATCCTTTAGAAACATTATCAGATTTAGTCCTTCCTCCCTCCCAGTGAGGTAGATCTCCTTATTGTTTCCATATTACAGACATGAACAATGATACACAGAAAGTTCTTCCAGTTGCTCAGCTGCTTAACAGAGAATTTCCTATCTTAGATAGTCTGGCTCCTGAACCCTACTTCAACTTCACATTACACTACATTGTCTCCAGTAGGCCCAAGGAAAAGGGGACAACATTCCAAACACAGAGAAAAGTATATGCAAAGACCCTTAGGCAAGAAGGAGGAAGATGTGAATACAAGCTCCTTGAAGCAAGTATTTTGTTTTCAGTTGGGCTCATATACTTAAACAAAATTGAATAGGAGTATAACAAATTATGGGCAACAGACGCCATTTTTAGGCCTTGAATAGCCTGTTCAAGGAACCATCTTGAAAGATGACATTCAGCTTAGTGGGTGCATTCCCTGCCCCAGCTTCCCATTCTCGTGTATGCTTTCACCCAACCATCGTCTGTTGGTGAAGTCTATGGGACAGCATGGAGGGGGCAGTGAGGAGAAAGGCTTGAGGCCAAGCACTGACTGCTGGCTGCAATGTACAATTCCAGCAGACCCATTGGATGAATTAAATATCCAGGCTCCAGTCTCTTTGTGTGTGTGTGGAGATCTCCCCAGCTCACAAGGTTTGAAAAGTGATTTGTAATGCTGTATGTAAGGCAATTTGCACATTGTTTGGGACATTACAGGACAATCGCTTTTAAATTGTTTTATGTTATTCTAGTAACTGTGTAACAGAGACTGTGGATGCAGATATGGCCAAGGCTTTTTCTTTTTTTTTTTTTACTGTACTCAGGTTGATCACAGATTCCTGGGGAAGCAGGCAATTCCAGGACAGAGTGATGAGATAATATGACCTTAAAAGGCACCGGGAGCTGTGAGGACACAGAAGAGGGTGTTGATATCATTAAAGGAGAGAGCAAGATGGTGAAGAATTTTACGTTCGAGCTGTGTTTTCAAGGAAAACCAGGCAAATCATGGGATGAAAACCGTGCTAGTCAGAGTGAACATTGTTTCAAATGTGCAGCAGCAGGTAAGAACATGGTGAGAGTGGAGAAACAGCTGGAAGTGGGTGAGGCTTAGAGGGATCTGGGAGATCACAAGAGCTTGGAGAGGGCAGCAAGAAACTACCCCTTGTGTTCCAGAGCTTAGATCTTATTCTCAAGGCTACGGGATGAAGGGGTTCGTGGAGGGTTTTGCTTGGGAGATGACAGAATAAAATTGATACAGGAAAGTCCATGGACTTACTGGTGGACTGGAGCAAGATGCACTTGGAATGAAGCTTTAAAGGAGCAAACTTAGTCTGAGGATTTTCACTGGAGTCCAGGCAGAGATGAGGAGGAGCTAGGTGGGCTGAGAGGACACAAGAATGAATTAAATAATGCCGCCTCCAGAGCTGGGGCTCAAATGAGGCTAGGGAGGTGCGGAGGATGCAAATGTTAAGGCTGAATTCACTCTCAAGGTCTTAGGTGTTCTCTTAAATTTTCCGCCCCAGGCACTTCGATGGGGCTCAAGGTCCTCTTGCCAGTTCAGCAGGAAAGGAGTGAAGTATTTTCTTGACTCATTTGTCCCTGTCTGCAGTTTAAGGAGAGGCAGGAGCAGGAACCAAGTCCCAGCGGTCACTCCCTCAGCCTTTTCCATGAGCAATACATGATCCTAGGCTCATTCTGCCTTTTATGCAGTGGGAGTCTCCCTTCTGTTGAGGAAATGGATGGAAGTTGACCGAGCTAGGTGGCGCAGCTAACAGGTGGACCGTTGCCGGTGAACTTAGACACGTAGCAGTTACTGTAATCACTTGCATTGCAAGAAGCCATTCCTGTGTCTGTGGACTGGCCACATGAACCGGAGGTTAAAGGAAGCAAGTATTCAGTGTTCGTTTTTGACTACCCTTCCTCAGGATCTTCATTCTCTGGATCTGCATTTCCCCTCTGCTCTCCTTGCAGCAATTTCTCCCTACCTCTAGGCTCAGCCTCCTCTTGCTCTTTCCAAGAGTAATAATAACACCTGTACCTTGCTCTCTGAGCCTCCCACAGTGATATTTTAGATGGTCTCATTCTAGTTTGTTACTCACAGGAGAGAGCACGATGAGGACACCAGCTGTCCACCCCAGAAGGAGACGGTCTCTTAACAGGGTCTATTTGAAGAGACTGTTCTGATCTTTTAAGCCCTAGGTGGGACTCCAGATCTGAGCTGTGCCTGAGTAGGTGGTCTGGGGAAAGGGAGCTCTTGAGAGATCAGGGAAGTAATGGATTCTATGGTTGCTCCTCAAATCTTATCCTCTGTGGGTGGCTAAACCCTGACTTTGACTTATTGGTTGCCTGTCTATGAAGTCTGGGCTCACGCCCACAGCTTCTTTCATTTTAAAAGCATGAAACACATGAGACATGTTGTTTTGTTCAGCAAGTCAATCTTTGTAAGTAAGGAAAATGGTCTGATTTTTAACATTGAATAATATCAGGAAGATATCTTTATATGAAGTAAAGAACAAATGTATTATGTATTGCTCTATACACACCTCTTTTCTTCAGTAAATGTAATTCGCTATTCTTTTCCATGCCAATTTATGGTGCCAATGAATATTTCAAGTGATGGTAATCAAAACCAGATTTACCAGCTTATTTTAAACAGTCCAAGGACAACTATAGATGGGTCATTGGCCTGAAGCTATCCCAACAGAATGTTAGATTACTGTGGATTAGAAGGGATTTTGGGAAAATCCTCTAAAGATGGAAGATACAGGGGTGCCTGGGTGACTCAGTCAGTTAAGCTTCCTACTTTGGCTCAGGTGATCTCACGGTAGGTGAGTTCACACCCGCATCACGCCCTGCACTGACAGCTCTGAGCCTGGAGCCTGCTTCGGATTCTGTCTCCCTCTCTCTCTGCCCCTACCTCTTTCTCTCTCTCTCTCTCTCTCTCTCTCAAAAATAAATAAACGTTTAAAAATTTTAAAGGTGGAAGACATAAATCAAATAACTTAAAAAATTTTTTTTATGTTTATTTATTTTTGAAAGACAGAGTGTGAGTGGGGGAGGGGTAGACACACACACACACACACACACACACACACACACACACAGAATCCAAAGCAGGCTCCAGGCCCCAAGCTGTCAGCACAGAGCCTGACGTGGGGCTCAAACCCATGGATCACGAGATCATGACCAGAGCCGAAGTCAGACACTTAACCGACTGAGCCACCCAGGCGCCCCCAAATCAAATAACTTTTAATGAAAGCTTGCACTTTTAGTGCTCTCTTTAATAACAACAAAACAACTTCATCAAATTATTGTCATATATTTTACAATAGTAAAACAATATACTTTTCCATATAATAGAAAATAGAAACTATCAAGACAAAACAAAAATAAAATAAAATCACCTATTAGTTTACTACATGGATATAACAATAATTATTTCCATGTTTTATCCCTCAGAAATCCTATCTATGAAAATATGTATTTTTATGTACCATTGATATTGTTCAACAATGACATTAAGCATAAGCATTTTGTGAACTTTTTAAAATTTAATATCAAGTGGCAAATATTAAGTGTGATTCTTTTTTTTTTTTTTTTTTTTTTTAATTTTTTTTTCAACGTTTTTATTTATTTTTGGGACAGAGAGAGACAGAGCATGAACGGGGGAGGGGCAGAGAGAGAGGGAGATACAGAATCGGAAACAGGCTCCAGGCTCCGAGCCATCAGCCCAGAGCCCGACGCGGGGCTCGAACCCACGGACCGTGAGATCGTGACCTGGCTGAAGTCGGACGCTTAACCGACTGCGCCACCCAGGCGCCCCAATTTTTTAAATAAAACTAATTCAGCTATCTTTGTGTATAAGCTGATATTTCCTGATGCAGAATGAGAAGGTTTTTCTTTGTTAACAAGAAAATTAATTTTGTTTTTTAATGAAAACTAACTTGCTTTTTAGTGAAGATTTTAGGCTATTCAAAATGAGGGCAGGATTGGACATTTTATTTTGACTTTCTTTAAGGAGTATAGTATATTCCATTATCTCTTACCATTTCAGTGATCAAACCCATTTAGTACGAGGTGGAGGGTTACTGAAAAATCTCTGGGAAGAGAGATTTGAGGAAAGTCAACTGCATTACAATCCCTGAAGGATAGAACTTTCTTGTTTACTAGTTTTATTCAAATTCAGTGCTTGCACCATATGAAATAAAACGTGAAGGAATTAAAAACCAACGAAGAAAGGAATGATCAAATCTATTTTTTTCTAAAATTTTTTTTAATGTTTCTTCACTTCTTGAGAGACAGAGACAGAGTGTGAGCAGGGCAGGGGAAGAGAGAGAGGGAGACACAGAATCCGAAGCAGGCTCCAGGTTCTGAGCGGTCAGCACAGAGCCTGATGCAGGGCTTGAACTCACGAACCTGAGCCGAGTTGGATGCTTAACCGACTGAGCCACCCAGGTGCTCCCCCCCCCTTTTTTTATCAAATCTATTTTTAAAGGAGTTTAAATAAGAAGCGGTTGGTAGCGGCATCCAGTTACTTCTATGATTTCTGTTTTTAATTTCCTCAAGTTACTTATTTCTGATCACATTTCTTTAAAGTAATGAAGGTAGGATGTATTAACAAAGAAAACTGAGATAGAAACAATGTTTTGAATAATCTGGGTGAAAGCCTCATCCTGAGTTTCAGAAAAGTACTGTGCTGTAAACAACTCCATCTATTCTCAAGTAGCAGCATCCCCACCTGTAATGATGGTGGTTCGTAATTTAATCAAATCTTTCACTATTGAAACTTCACACCAAAGGATATCTGTAATCAATGGTTAGTAATTTATTTAACAAACACAAAACCCCTTTACTGGCACCGTGCTTGTATAAACTATACCCTGATACACAGGATTTCTATTTTACAGGCTTTGAACTCCTTTTCCCTTTTATGAACATGGAGCTATCTCTATACATATTGTAGGTTATTAACAGATGTTTAGTTGATCAATAGATCAATAGGTGATTAGGTAAATATATGTGCCAGATAACAGGATTGTTGTTTAACTAGTTCAATCAGAAAAAAAAAAAACTCTTGTTTTTATTTGGTTTTTAATATTCTTTACAAAAATTTATAATTTTCTTCCATTTCTTAAAGTGTTTAGTCAGAGACTACAAATTATTATTACAAGTTTTAAAATTTTGCATGACCATCATTTTTCATTTATGACCATTGTGTGAGAAAACAGTACCAGGCTCAGGATTTTCCACGGAAGCATCTTTATGAAATTCTTTGATCTTACTTAGAATTTTTAGAACCTTTCTCCACAATGAAGAATACTACACACAATTAGGTCTGCATCGGAGAAAACTTACTAATGGAAATTTTACATGGCAGATGTCTGAGTCCATTAACTAATAAATATATGCTAGTTGATTGTGAAGGGCTAGCTCTCAAACTTTCTTTCTCCTTATAGACAAGTGATGAAGGTCCCATACCATAATTCAGGCATGGTTGATCCCAATGATTCCACTGTCAATTATGATATGTTTGTCCTCAATGGCATCCCTGGCCTGAAGGAGCTGCACATGTGGATCTCCATCGCCTTCTGCCTGATGTACCTGGTGGCTGTGTCAGGAAGTGTTATCCTGATCTGTGTAGTGGCAGAGGAGCACAGTCTTCATGAACCTATGTACCTCTTCCTCTCTGTGTTGGCTTTTTGGGATCTGATTCTATCCACATCCACAGCACCCAAAGCCCTGAGCATCTTCTGATTTGATGATGTGGACATCTCTTTTGGTGGCTGTATAACCCAGCTCTTCTTTATGCATTTTGCCTTTGTGGTGGAATCAGACATTCTCTTGGCCATGGCTTTTGATCGCTATGTGGCCATCTGCTACCCACGGAGGTACACCATCATTCCTAGCCATGGTGTCATCGGCAAAATAGGGCGTGTTGTAGTGCTCAGGAGTTTTGCAACTGTTTGCCCCGTTATCTTTCTAGTGAGGCGCCTGCCCTTCTGCCAGACAAACATCATTGCCCACACGTTCTGTGAACACATGGGGCTGGCTAAGTTGGCTTATGCTGATATCACCGTCAACATTTGGTATGGAATCTCTGTGCCATTACTCAGTGTAACGCTAGATATGGTGACAATAGTCGTCTCCTATAGGCTCATTCTCCAGGCGGTCTTCAGGCTGCCATCCCATGATGTGCAGATGAAAACACTCAGCACCTGTGGTTCCCATGTCTGTGTCATCCTCATGTTCTACCTTCCTGGGATTTTCACTGTCATTGCTCAGCACTTTGGCCGAAAAATCCCTAAGCATGTCCACATCCTGTTGGCTGATCTCTATGTTCTCATTCCCCCCGTGATGAACCCAATTATCTATGGAGTAAAGACCAAACAGATTCGTGAAAGAGTGGCCCTTGTGTTTTCTTCAAAAAGGAAGTGTTGCTAAGGATGATTGGCTCTCATTGTGATTTTTTAGAGGTGAGGAGGAAGGATCCTATTTAAAAAAGCGGACAGATAAGTTGTCATCTAGGATAGACTCTACCTGCTATGGAATTAGTTTTTTTTTTTTTCATTCAATAGAAATGACCCAAATTGTATGAGTCCCTTATTTCAAAGGTTCTTGAAAACCTGTGTATTCATAGGCATAAAACTACTATTTTAAATGTCTATAGGGTTCTTCACTATTTACTAGTAACATTTCTATTTCTATCAAACAAAAATAAGATTCATAGAATACATCTCTATGTGTCCTTCCCAACTGCTATATTAAATACAAATGAGAGTGAACAGGGGGGCGTGGGTCCCTCAGTTGGTTAAGCCTCTGACTTTGGCTCAGGTCATGAACTCACCGTGATTCCTAAGTTCAAGCCCTACATTGGACTCTCTGCTGTTGATGCAGAGCCTGCTTTGGATCCTCTGTCTCCCTCTCTCTCTGCCCCTCCCTCACTCTCAATCTCCCACTGTCTCAAAATGAATAAACATTAAAGAAAACAAACTAGAGTGCACACCTTAAATAAGGGAAATGTTGAGGTTCCCTCTTCTATCTCATTTTATTAACAAAAGAACACCTTCACAATCTCATTACACAAATGGGAATATTTGATGATGCAATCCGCACAAAGGAAATCTTTACTACTGTGAGTATGTGATTTAGGAAGGCAAAAAAAGGACAAGGCAATTAAGTGTTTGGAAACACGAACTGCCTTGGATGCTGGGTGTCCTGTGCAACCCTTCTAATCTGCACTGGAGTAACCCTCTTTTCAGACTCCTTAACATCTATCTCACAGGGTTGTGGTATGAAGAGCCAAAGAGAAACTGAACACTAGAGCACTTTAGAAATTATAAAATGCTATACAAATGTGTTGTGTCACTGCCGTTAATGGCATTAAGTTCCCTGGTTTGAACTTTCACCCTGCTTATAGCCAAAGGTTAAGAACAAAACAAAGCAAAAAAACCCCGTCCTTTGTCTGCAGCAAAGTCCTTCTATCTCCTGCCTCCCTTCTTTTCCCAGCAGGGTGAATCTAGCCACAGGGAGGTTTCCTCTCAAGGCTTGTCCCTATCAGAGGTGCGCCACCCACTTCTGATGGGGGACGACAGACACTATTCAGCTACTCAGGCTGCACTGTCCCTATTCCAGGCAGTGTGGGCTGGCTTCCTACTTCCTTCAGAAGCCCGTCTAGGAATTTTCAAGGAAATTCTACCTTGCTCCAGAACCACAGAACTTCCTTCTCAGCTGTCTGCTCAGATTCCTGGCGTATTGTGGGTATAGAGAAAGTATTTTTGTTTTTCCTGAGCTGGGTTTTCTGAAGAACTTTTGCCAAAATCTTGGCATCCTGGGCTAAGAGCAAGTCTTGGGAAGTTAATTTACAATAGTGCAATAACTACAGATAGAAAACTCCAGAGAGATTTAGCTAATTGCAGAAGTACAAAGACATGGCTGGGTTTAGAGCTGAAGATGAGTGTCTCATCTTTTCCCTGGAGAGATTTATTCCTCATCAGTCTCTCAGGAAACTTTCCCCCAAAAGAGGGGAGGAGACAAGGAGAGGAAAAATAGTCTCTCTGGCTTCTACAAGCAGAGAAAATACATTTTTCTTTAATCTTAGATTTTGCACATATAGGACATTTGTATGTGTAGGACATGTGACCTAGCCTTCATTGTAAAGCCCTACTGGTAAGAAGCAAATATGGGGAACCACAGAGTTATTTGCTTTACGTAAATAATGATCATATGTCCCTGATCGAGAACACTTTGCCTGTGCATTCAGAACAAGGTTGATAACGTGAGTATTTAAAAGGCAACACATGATTGGGGCACCTGGTGACTCAGTCAGTTAAGTGTCAGACTTTGGCTCAGGTCATGATCTCACAGTTCATGGGTTCAAGCCCTGTGTCAGGCTCTGTGATGACAGCTCAGAGCCGAGAGCCTGCTTCAGATTCTGTGTCTCCCTCTCTCTCTGCCCCTCCCTGCTCATGCTCTGTCTCTCTCTCTCTCTCTCAAAAATAAATAAACATGAAAAAAAAAAGCCACACATGCTCAGTCCAAACTTCCAGTATAAATGGTCTTCTACTTCCACAATACTCAACCATGTAATCAACCATGTAAGTCTTGGCTGGCTGCTGTCCCTGTGCCTGTCCCTGTCCCTGTCTCTCCTCCCCATTCTATTCCTGTAGCCTGGGTGGCTCAGTTGGTTGAGCATCTGACTTTGGCTCAGGTCATGATTTTGCGGTTCCTGAGTTCAACCCCGCATCGGGCTCTGTGCTGACATCTTGGAGCCTGGAGCCTGCTTCAGATTCTGTGTCTCCCTCACTCTCTGACCCTTCCCCTCTTGAGCTCTGTCTCTGTCTTTCTCTCTGTCTCTCAAAAATAAATAAATATTTTAAAAAAATAAGAAATCAGACAGATTTATTAGCTTTATACTCATCATTTATTATTTATATGATGCTGAGCATATTATTTAACTTTTTTATTAAGGTAAGATTCACATCACATAAAATTCTCCATCTCAGCCATTTACAGTGTGTCATTTAGTGACTTTTAGTGCATTTACAATGTTGTGCAAGCATCACCACCATCTAATTCCAGAACATTTTTATCACCCTGAACAGAAACCACGTTCTCACTAAGAAGTTACTCTTTATTTCACCTTCCCTCAGTCACCTCGCCACTACTAACTGACTTTCTGTCTCTATGGATTTGGCTATTCTGGACTTTTGACATAAATGGAATCATATGATACAGAAGTAGTCTTCTGTGTCCAGCTACTTTCACTTTGCATAGTGTTTTCAAGGTTCATCTGTGTTATATTATGTATCACAACTTCATTCCTTTTTATGACTGACAAAGGTCCCATTGTTCAGATTGAATGTATTTGTTTTATCCATTCATCAGTTGATATGCATTTGATATGAGTTGTTTCCATTTTGGGGGCTAATGTAAATAATGCCACTATAACATTTATTTACAAGTTTTGGGTTGAACATCTGTTTTCAATTCTTTTTGGTTTATACCGAAGAGTAGGAATGGGTCGTTTGATAATTCTACATTTATCTTTTTGAGGAACTGCCAATCTCTATTCTACAGAGGCTGCACCATTTTACATTCTCACTAGCAATGCATTAGGGTTCCAATTTTTACGCATCCTCACCAACATATGTTATTTCTCATTTTTAAGAAATTACAGTCATCCTGGTGGGTGTGAAATAGAACAATAAGAAGGGATTGAAAAATTATTTCCTGGGGCGCCTGGGTGGCGCAGTCGGTTAAGCGTCCGACTTCAGCCAGGTCACGATCTCGCGGTCCGTGAGTTCGAGCCCCGCGTCAGGCTCTGGGCTGATGGCTCAGAGCCTGGAGCCTGTTTCCGATTCTGTGTCTCCCTCTCTCTCTGCCCCTCCCCCGTTCATGCTCTGTCTCTCTCTGTCCCAAAAATAAATAAACGTTGAAAAAAAATTTAAAAAAAAAAAAAGAAAAATTATTTCCTTTCACTCCCTTTCCTACCCAAGTTCAAGCTCAGCTTCAGATTCCAGAGGAAATAGTATGTGTGAAAGTCCAGAAGGAAGGAGAATAGAGTTTGAAAAAGCATAAGACACACAGGGTGATTATAGCATGAGGCGGATGTAAGGAGGAAAGGGGAGAGGAAAGGGGAGAGGAAAGGGGAGAGGTGGTCAGCGAACACCATGCAAAAACTGGTTAGCACCAACAATGCTGTAAAAGGCTTTGAAGATATATTAGGGCATCTGAGTTTTCTTCCAAGAAAAATGGGCAACCTGAATGATTTTTTTTTGAGAGAGAGAGAGAAAGCGTGCACATGCACACTAGAACATGGGTGGAAGGGGGCGTGAAGGGAGAAAGAGAGAGAGAAGGAGAGAGAGAGAATCCCAAGCAGGCTCTGTGCTGACATGGACCTTGATCTGTGAGATCATGACCTGAGCCAAAACCAAGAGTTGGTTGCTTAACCCAATGAGTTACCCAGGTGTCCCGTGAATCATTTTTAACTAGAGGATTGACATAATCTAATTGGGGTTTAGTAAGAACATTCTAGTTTCTGAGTAAAAAATGGATGGGAAAGAGAATAATTTGTAGTTAGCAAATTCCAAATGGGGCTGTTGAAAAGATTCAGGACACACACAGAGAAAGAGGTAATCATATTTTAATGTGAAACATGTGAGTGAATTTAAAGGATATTCAGAAGACATAATCAATAAGTGAATTTTGGTTCATGTTTATTGTGAAGTTTCAGTTGGATAACGAGGAGGAGCTACCAAATACAGAGTTGGCTATGTGGGATAGAGAAAGAATTGGGAGTAGAGCTTTAGATGTGGGAATTTTCAGCATGCAGATGGTTATTGAATTTATGAGCTTACTGAGTGGTAAACAACCTATGAATAAAGTACTATTTTTTCTTTTCTTTCCTTTTCAAAATGTATTTAAAGAGGACATTGAAACAGGATAAAAGGACCAAAGGAAGTGTAAACCTATCTTGCATTTATGTTTTTGATCATAGAAAATTAGGATACTTCCATCTGATGTCTGCCATTTTCTAGGGACTTGAAAAATCCTTACCTTTCTTACTGTAATTCTACCAATGATTTTCTCCAACAGAATTAAGGTCTTGAAATTCATGGGAATTGAATCCATATTGGAGGGCTTCCTGCTACTGATTTACACAAGAAATTCTATTAAATCAATACGATTACTTGACTTTCATAATTTTTCCTCCCCATGTTCTCAGCCAGGGGTCACTTCATCCCTTTAGGAAAGAGTAGGAGGATGACCTTGTCCCTGATCTGCTTGGTTTTTACACCATAAATGATGGGATTGAGTGCAGGAGGGATTGCCACATAGAGGTTGGCAAATATGATGTGAAAGGTGCGAGAGATATTGTGTCCGAAGCGATGAGTGAGGACAGAGAATATGGCTGGTGTGTAGAATATGAGAATGACACAGACATGGGAACCGCAGGTGCTGAGGGCTTTCTGGCGGGCATCTCTGGATGGAAGATGGAAAACAGCATGAAGGATGAGAGCATAGGAAATACCAATGAGGACCAGGTCTGAGATAATAGTCATCACAGGCACAGCAAAACCATACCAGATGTTGATGGAGATGTCAGCACAGGCGAGTCGGGCAACCCCTATATGTTCACAGTATGTGTGAGGGATGATACGTGACTTGCAGAAGGGCAAACGCTTCACCAGGAAAACAACAGGCAAAATGACACCAAAGCTCCGACCCACAATGCCCACCATGATCTTGACAATTGTCCTTGGTGTCAAAACACTTGTGTATCTCAAAGGGCAGCAAATGGCCATGTAACGGTCAAATGCCATGCCCAACAAAATGGCGGAGTCCAGAAAAAAGCTGAAGTGAAGAAAGAACAACTGGGTAAGGCAACCAGGAAAAGTGATTTTCTGAGCTTTCAACCAGAATATGCCAAGTGTTTTGGGGACACACGTGGTGCATAATACGAGGTCTGCAGAGGCCAACATGGAGAGAAAGAAGAACATGGGTTCGTGGAGGCTGTGGTCCACAGTGATGAGGTAAAGAAGGATGCCATTACCAGCAAGGGCCACCAGATAGATAGTGAAGAAAGGAATCCCAATCCAGATGTGGAATTGCTCCAGCCCTGGGATCCCCACCAAAATGAAAGAGCCTGGATTGAAACTTGTCAGATTCAATGTGGCCATCGTGGTAACTGTAATTCCTTGAAGACAAAATGTAATTTTTTTTTCCTAGAACTGAGTGGCCATAAATTCCCTTTAAGTTTTTTCCAGAACTAAGATCCTTTCATTCCCAACACATAACAAACACTAAGGCAAACACAACCTACTTCCTGTCACAATCTCTGTAGCATTTACCAAAGGCTGCCAAGAGACGTCAACTAAACCAATAATTCCCTATCTATAGACATTACCATAACGGTATTGTTACTATATTGGGACTATGTCCCACCAGATCCATGACCTGGGATCATTACTGGCCCCTTGTTGTCAACTAAAGTTCCAAGTTCAGTCTGAAATTTCTCAAAGCTGTAAGTATTGAATATCCTACCTGGCATAAGTCTCAGTAACATCTTACTGAGGTATCCATTCAAAGAAATAACAGGGGTCAGGTGCGAATTAGCAAATCTGCATTCCTTATTGCCAGTGCATCATTAGGACTCTGGCAAACCAGCCTACTGCTGCCTATTTGCCCCACTTCTTCAATATCTGGAGGAAAATTTTCACCTAAATATTCTTCTGTCAATTCAACAATTCTCCACAACTCATTATTTTTTCACCTGCCAACTTCCTGACCAGCTACCTTATTCTTTCATCACATCATTCTCCCACCACTGGAGCATGGTGATCTGAGGGTTGACTGGGGCTCTTCTTCGTCTTTCAGTCCCTGTGTGTCATCTGCCAGCTCTTCTGATCCTCTTTAAAATCCCTGTTTGATCTGCCTACTCCACTTCTTCTCCACTTCCTCACCTAATCGCTTCAAATCATTAATCATTAATCGCTTATTGGAGCCCTGCAATAAGACATCCATCCCATTCTTTCAGTATCTTGCAAGCCTTTTTCTTTATCTCATGCTGCCAGATTTCTCTCTTAAAATATGAAATTCTTAAGACACTCACAACCTTATTTAAAAATTTGTAACTGGCATTACACCTACAAAATATTTTATCTCCTGCTTGGGAGGCAATAGTTTCCTTTCATATTTTAGTTCTACCTATGTGAATGTGTCTCTCATTCTTCCCTACAAGGCATCCATATAGGCTTCCATAGATCTCTCCATCATTCCTACATCTCATTGCTTGGATTGCTGCCTTTTCTATCAGTGCAATATTGTCTTCTCTCAACATGTGTAAATTCTATTCCTTGCTCCTGATCCTTACAAGCACTAATGTCTCCAGGAAACCTTCTCCAGTAATCCTAAACCATGCAGTCCATTCCCCTGCTTACAAAATCACAGCTCTTAATCATTTTACCAAAAAAAAAATCAGATGGCTGTATTGAATTTTACATGATTTTCCTGGATTCTCTTTCCTAGATATATGAGCATCCTCTGTTAATGATTGGGAATCCTTCTCGAGGACAAATTTTCTGTTCTCATGTTTCTCTTCCAGAGTAAAAGAAGGCAAGATTTCACATAGAATAACCATTCATACAATCTAAGGAATAAAACTGTTATTCCATTGTTTACTTATTTTTTCACTGTGTCCTCTTTGGGCCAGAAAGTATTGAATATATATATCTGTGTACACACACACACACACACACAAATATCCTTGGCTTCTTTTTGCTTCCACCATCTTCAAAGACAATAAAAGTGGATTGAGTGTTTTTTCAAATCTCATTCTAACCTCTGTAGTCACATCTCTGTCTCTCTCTCTACAAACTTTTCTGTCTCCCTTTTCTACTTATAAGACCACTGCAATTACATCAGACTCACTCAGATAATCCAGTATAATATCCCTATTTTAAAGTCAAGTGATTAGCAACCATAAATCTCCTTTGACATATAAATAACTTACGAGCAGGTTCTAGGGGTTAGGCTATGCATATCTTTGCAGGGCCATTCATTAATCTAGCTACCATAACGTTTTTCTGGATCTTCCCCATCTGTCTCCCCAAGACCCCTACCACAATTACCACATTCAGATAATACTCACAGACACCTTATTCTGATGTTAGAAAACCAATAAAGGGCTTGAAGAGGGTAAGTTCAAGATGAGAACAGAAAGGTGCAGGAGGTAACACCATTGGGAAGGACATGTAAAAAGAAAGAAGCATACCTAGATGAGAGGTGAGGCATGGGAACAAAGAAATTTAATTCCACCCAGGAAAGACAGACACACCTGCACAGCATAACTTTTTATTTCTCATTGTTTTTCTCAGGGGATGGAAAGACTTCAAAGTGAGGGCTCTGAAATATAGGGGGACTCCAGGGACTCCAGTCAACAGTGAATGCTATTAGGATTAGTGCGTAAATGTTTACATTAATATTTTCCTGATCTAGGGGCGCCTGGGTGGCGCAGTCGGTTAAGCGTCCGACTTCAGCCAGGTCACGATCTCGCGGTCCATGAGTTCGAGCCCCGCGTCAGGCTCTGGGCTGATGGCTCAGAGCCTGGAGCCTGTTTCCGATTCTGTGTCTCCCTCTCTCTCTGCCCCTCCCCCATTCATGCTCTGTCTCTCTCTGTCCCAAAAATAAATAAACGTTGAAAAAAAAATTTAAAAAAAAAAAAAAATAAATAAATAAAAATATATTTTCCTGATCTAGAAATGACATCATATATAAACATGCTTTGATTCAGAGTTTTAGATAGAGAGGAGAAACCAGGAAGTGCTAGAATTCCTGTGTAGACTAGTCATTCACAGATCATCAAAAAATAATTTTTGAAAGAAAAAACAAATTAAAATAGCTAGGCTCCTGGTTCTGACTTGGGAGAATGGTGTGATAATAACCCTTTAAATTCTGGATCCCAAATGTTTATGTGAATGTTTGGAGAAAAGACAGTAGACTGGTTAGGGATGTGGGTAAGTTCTGATCATATGGTTGTAGATATAAACATCACCTTTTAGCCCATTGGATAGGGCTTTCCGGTTTCTAGTTGTAACTTCATCGAGGTACTTCTTAGACTGAAGAAATTCTGACTTCTGAGCAAGAAGAGTTAAACTTTTGCATAAACCACTTCCTTAGGTCATTGCAGGCTATTCAATGTTTACCATAGGGCTGGAGATGTATCATTAATGTTCAGAGGCTTATGGCAGAAACCTTAAAGTTCTTCTTGAAACAGCTTTCTCTCACTTCCCTTGTTTTCTTTCATTTTACTGATTCTATTAAATGCGTCGCTAAAAAGAACTACTTCTAGTCTTAGTGTCTTACACCTTTCACATTTGAATTGTCTTGTGTAACAGTGTAATAAACATATAGGGAAGAGCAAGCTTTGCATACTACAGAAAGAGCTGAAGTTACCTTGTAATTTTGTGGTGCTAACTAAGCTCTCCATTTCACTGAATCAGATAAAAATAACAAGTTCAGAATACCTTCAGGGAAAATAGACCAGCTATTAAAGGTTGTAAAGCTGGGTGTATCAACTGTGGCACAGAAAAATGGGTAAAGTAACTTCCTGCTTCCCTAAAGATATACTCTTTTGTCTCTGCTGTGTCCCCGAGTTCTTGCAGATCTCTCAGCAACTTACATGAAATTGACTTTCTCTCATCTCAACCAGTCAGAGTGGAAATTCTGTAGCAAAAAATCAAATTGAGCACACAGGGACACCAACCTGGTTCGTTCCAACAATATAGAAAAATAAATTTAACATTTTAAATTAAAAACACATGGTATACATAAAAACTCCATTTAAAAAATCAAAGTAAAATAGTAGCACATTGAAACATTTTAAAACTATACTGCTGTATCCAAGAAGAGCCTAAAGGAGACAGGACAACTCAATATAATGAGGTTTCCTGGACAGGACTCTGGGTCAGAAAAAGGACATCAATTAAATCTAGAGAAATCTACTATGGCTGTTTGTACTAAATTCTCCTTTGTCTCTGACCTAGGATTCCTGTGCCTTCCACCAGCCACCATGAAATGAATAACTTGTTAGTTTGCAAGTAGAAGAAAATTTCATACTCCTCACAGTTCTTGACACAGACAATTTGGGAATATAAAATAAATATACTCTGAGTGGAAAAACAGGTAAACAAAATATCCCTAAGAAACAGTGACTCACAGACATCAAAACTATCTTTACTATTGTCTGACCTCTTTATTAAACCATCAATATTATAATTCTTTGGAACAAACAAATGTAATTATAAAATGACTTGTTGAAAATGGAGCAGATATATACCATTCTAGAATGCTATATCACGATAAGTAGTGTTAAGTTACAGCTCTTACTTTTTTTTTTAATTTTTAAAAATGTTTATTTATTTATTTTGAGAGAGAGAGAGAAAGAGCAGGGGAGGGGCAGAGAGAGAGGGAGAGAGAGAATCCCAAGCAGGCTCCACACAGTTGGCACAAGCTTGATGCGGGACTCAAACTCATGAACACTGAGATCATGACCTGAGCCAAAACCAAGAGTCTGATGCTCAACTGACTGAGCCACCCAGGTGCCCCTTGAGTTACAACTCTTTCTGATAAACATGAGTTACTTCCTGAAGTTACAAAACATGTAGTAAATGCTCAAAAGATGTTTAACTATTATTATTGGCTCTTGTATATAATAAAGAATATATATGTATGTATATACAGGATACATATACATATATGTACATACACATACGTGTACACATATGTAAATACGTGTGTGTACATATACATATATGTATATACAGGCTTTTGCCACTTTTATTCAACAGTGTACTGAACGTCTTAGCCAAGGAAATTAGGCAAAAATAAAAAATAAAAGGCATCTAGATTGGAAGAGAATAAGTAAAGCTATCTCAATTTATAGAGGACCTGACCTTGATATAGAAATTCCTAAGGAATCCACTAAAAATAATTATTAGAACTAGCAAATGAGTTTATCAAGGTTGCAGGTCAATATACAATATTTAAGATCAATACACAAAATTGTTTATATTTCTATTCATTTGTAATGTACAATCTAATAACAAATTAGAAAAATGATTCAATTTATAAGAACATCATAAAGAATAAAATACTTAGGAAGAAGTTTAAGAAGTATAAATTTTATACTCTGAGAGATAGAAAATATTGTTGAAAAAAATTAAAGGAGATCTAAATAAATGGGAAAATTTCCCATGTTCAGGGATGGAAAACTCAACATTGTGAAGATGACAATACTTCCTAAACTGATCTGCAGATTCAACTCAATCCCTACCAGAATCACAGCAGAATTCTTCACAGAAATTAGCAAACTAGGGGCACCTGGGTGGTTCATCAATTGGGCGTCGGACTTCAGCTCAGGTCATGATCTCACGGATTGTGCATTTAAGCCCCGCATCAGGCTCCTTGCTGGCGGTGCATAGCCTGCTTGGGATTCTCTCTCCCTCTCTTTCTGCCCCTCCCCAGCTTGCACTTTCTCTCTCTCTCAAAATAAATAAATAAACAAACAAACAAAAAAAAGAAAATTAACAAACTGATTCTAAAATCCATATGGAGTTACAAGGGATGCAGAAGAGTCAAATCAACTCTAATAGAGTAAAATAGGACTTGTACTTCCTGACTTTAAATTTTTTTAATGTTTTATTTATTTTTGAGACAGAGAGAGAGACAGAGCATGAGCAAGGGAGGAGCAGAGAGAGAGGGAGACACAGAATGTGAAGCAGGCTCCAGGCTCTGAGCTGTCAGCACAGAGCCCCACGCTGGGCTTGAACTCTCAAACCGTGAGATCATGACCTGAGCCGGAGTCTGATGCTTAACCGACTGAGCCACCCGGGCGCCCCTCATACTTCCTGACTTTAAAACTTATTATAAAGCCACAGTGATCAAGAACATGTGGTGCTAACACAAGAACAGGCAATTCAGTCAATGGAAACTTCTAAAGTTCTTTCACATTCATTGTCTCAGTTGGCACTTTAAAAAGTCATAAACACACATGGACACACACATGTGTGCACACCACATCCATTTCAGTCCCAGCTGCAATCTGACACTTTGTGAAGCCTCCCCTAACTTTACCAGGCAGAATTATTCTTCTGGCCTCTGGATTCCATAGCACTTTGTACCACTACTTTATGGTAATTACTAGTACCCGCTCATGGTAAGAGGACATGATTGCCTTACCTATTTACCTGAAATGCTTACCAAAAAAGGGATCAATCTTGTCAAATTGTTGAATGAGCAAGACTAGGGACAATGATTCCTATATATCCTTTCCTTCCTGATGCCATATGAGTGCAATAGATTTTTAGGGGCAGTGAAGGAGTGAAAAGAGAGTGAAGGTTAAAAAGACACAGAGATTTGGAGACAGACACTAGGCAGATAATGAATGAAAGAAGCCCAAGAGGAAAATGCCTTAGCGAAGACAAAATGATGAGAGGAAGAGAGAAGAGAGAGGGGGGTTGAAGGCATGGAGGAGAATGAGTATTGAAGCAGGAAATGCAAAAACAAGTTCAAAGGAAACTCTCATGCTAAGAGCCTCTGAGTTGGTGCTGACCACCACCGCCCGCTCCCTAAGATGCTCAGTGTCTATCAATAGATTTCTTCTCTCTGGCTCTATGCCAGAGCATATCCTTGCCTGCCTTAGGTCCTTGTGTTGAACAGAAGCATATTGGCCCAGATGGCAGGGAAGGGATTTGAAACTAAGGGAGGAAAGGGGACACCAAGGGAGGAGAATCCCCATTCCCAAAGGAGAAGAGGAAATAAACACCATATGGAGCAAGGCCCCAGATTCAACTCTATATATGGAGGAAGTTGAGCTGTGTATGAAATGTTGACTTGAGAAACTGTGATTCTGAGAAGGAGGCCTCAGGGAGGTAAGTGTGGGTCACACATTTTCAGGATGGAGAGGAGGTGACTAATATGGAGGAATGGATGGGAAATGGGTACGAGATAAGTAGACAGCTTTGTAGCAACGTTCAAGGAGAAGTGATTGGTGAAGAGGAAGAATGGGCTAGGTCACTTTGTTCTCCTGTGGAGTGAGATGGGGGAAGAGCAGTTTGAAGGGTCACTTTACAGGTGAGGATGCGAGACGAATGAGCAAATCGTCCTTGGCTTGTAAGGAGGATGCAAGAATCATAAATGACACACAGCTCTATCCTCAGACATTGAGAAACAATGGGGGAAATGTTATTTTATTGCAGTTGTAGGGGGAGGGGGAGCATTTATAAAGGATAACATTCCGGGGCGCCTAGGTGGCTCAGTTGCCTGGGCATCAGATTTCAGCCCAGGTCGTGACCTCGTGGTTCATGAGTTCAAGCCCCGCATCGGGCTCTGTGCTGACAGCTCACACAGCACAGATTCTGTGTCTCCCCCTCTCTCTGCCCCTCCCCCGCTCATTCTCTGTTTCTCCCTCTCTCTCAAAAATAAATAAACATTAAAAAAAATTTTTTTAAAAAGGATAACATTCCTGAATGGAGCAGTCAGGTAAAGGATTCAAAAACAAGTGGGAGTACAAATTCATTGGAATAGAAGGAACATGTTTTTTGGTGATTTTCCCAAAGCACAGAGAAGCAAGAATGAGAGGGCAAGAGAACGGGGCATACAAGCAGCGGAGGGTCTGAAAACAGGAGCTGCTGGAGAGAAAACTTAAAGCGGGGCTTTTGGGGATGCTACCCAGTTTGGGGGTGCAGGAACATCAAGGGTGCCTGAACTGGAGTGAAAACACAAGTCCCATGGATTAGCGATAGGGAGGTGCTGTCAACAAAGGCTGCCTTGGAGGCTGACTATCTAGGAGGAGAACCGGACCTGGAGAAGCAAAGTTTGCATAGGGGGCCAATGTGACCCATGGAGGTGGGAGCAGGTGGCGGAGGATGCACGTGGTTAGTCACGTGGGAAGCATGAGTGCAAAAGGCACAGGACAAGAAGAGGGTGTGAGAACAGAGGATCTGTGATTACAAACCCATGATTTTTATGGCATAAGTGTGTGTCCCTGACAGTGTGAACTTATATGGCTGTGTGGGTAGAAACCTACCTATTCTCTCATTTTTGTTAGCATTCACTACATGTCAACTCTATCCCAGACACCAGTGGATAAGACACAGCCCCAACCCTGAAGGAGCTTCACAATATATTAGGGCTGAAAATACTTCAATGTGATAAGTGGAGAGAGAGGTAATTGCAGGGGAACATAGGTGCACAGAGGAAGCGCATAGCCCAGCCTTGAGGGATGAAGAAAGTCTTCCTGAATGAGAAATATAAACTGGGTGAATAAAAGTGAGGAAGGAGGTAGAGGAAGCAAAATGTAAACTCAGAGGCATGCATTTGATCCAGTATTAGAAGAGCAAGTGGGCAAGTTATTTGTGAGAATCATTCAGGCAGAAGGAAATTAGTATCTGTAATCAAGTAAGTACCATGCTCAAAATTATCTGTAGGAAACATAACTTATGCATGGAGTCTGGCTTAGAGACTGGAAGGACTGCAGACTAGTTGGGGCGAGGACATGGGTAAGTGGGTCTGAAGCCTGGAAAACAATATGGATGGCAGATATAGATTTGGGAAGTACTAACATAGGTGGGCTAAATGAAGCTAAGGCAGTGGACCAGATTAGCCAGGGGAAATGGGCAGTAAGGAGAGGTTAGAGACACCTGATAGCAAATACCTGATAGCAAATCCTTCTGGGACAGAATCACCCTTAATATTGACTGGAAAGGAAGATCAGGAGACTGGAAAAGCACCAGGGGAGGGTAGAGACGTCAAAGCCCAAAGAGATGTGTATGGAAGGAATGACTTTGAATATTTATTTTTGAGAGACAGAGAGAGACAGAGCATGAGTATGGGAGGGACAGAGAGAAAGGGAAACACAGGATCCGAAGCAGGCTCCAGGTTCTGAGCTGTCAGCACAGAGCCCAACTTGGGGCTCGAACTCATGAACTGCTGCGTCTTATTCACTGGTGTCTGGGATAGAGTTGATATGTAGTGAATGCTAACAAAAATGAGAGAATAGGAAGGTTTCCACTCACACTCACACCTGAGCCAAAGTCAGACGCTTAACCAATTGAGCCACCCAGGCACCCCTGGAAGGACTGACTTTGGAAAAAAGGAAGAAAGACACAACAGTAAGTAGTGGGACAGATTAGTAGAATAAGATATTTTTATGACAGCTGTTGTTATTTTTTGTTTGTTTTCAAGGTTATAAAGATTTGAATGTTTATAAATGCAAAAGATCTAAGAAGGACGATCCAAGAATTTAGGAGAAACTGAAGATATAGAAGAGAGGGGATAAATTGGCAGAACAAAGTCCCTGAGGAGGTAGGAAAGAGGGGATTCAGAGGATAGATGGGGAAATTATTCTTTTAGACATACATACACACTTACACGCATATGCACATATGTATATATGCACATGTACAAGTATACAGGGGTGTGTATTTATCCATCTGGTTTTAAAAATAATTTAAGACCACACACACAAAAAGTAACTATGGGAGGTGATGGATAATAAGTTAATTAACTTGATTGTGGCAATAATTTGACAATGCACACTTTGAATATATACAATTTTTACTTGCCTATTATTCAAATAAGTTAAAACTTAAAAAACAAACTATAGATTTATTTTGAGAAAGCTGATGTCTTAACAATCATTTGGGTCCTCTGACTTGTATACATGGTGTACATCTCCATCTTTTTATGTTGTAAAAAATCTCAGCAGTGGTTTGCAGCTCTCAGTGTAAGGGCTTTGCAAACTTCAGTTACATTTTTTTTTAAGTATGTGGTTTGTTAACATACATTTTGTATGCTTTTATGTTTATATTGTAATGGAACTTTTAAAATTTAATTTTCCAGTTGTTTGCTGCCAGCATAGAAAGTCACAATTGATTTATATTATCTCTAAATAAATCAGTAAAATAACTTGAAGGGGCTTTTTTTATACCTAAGTGAAGTAAAACGTATTCCAGCTCTAACAAAGGAATCGTTGAAGCACAGGAAAAACAGTCACACCGCTTTCTCTAAAACTGGAGGAAATGAAAGGAGAATGGGTGCAGAGATAAGTCTGTAAGAGTGGAATAATGATATGAGGAGTTGGCTCCCGACAAAGTTGAGGTCTGGGTTATACAGGAGAAAAGTTCAGTTGATAGAAGAATAGGAATTTGGGCAGTGGTAAAAGTTGTACGTTCGTTGTGAGAACGTTGGAGAGGGCTGAGGGGTCAAGTGGCTTAATTCGTAGTACCGACTGCATGGTCCTGTCATTTTCTCCACATCCTGACCATGTGAGCTGAGGATCACACTGGTTAGATGTAGCAGAAGTCTAAGCATTTCCAGGGAGAATGCTGCAAAACCAGTCGGAACTGAGAAGCTATTGATCCCGGAAGATGGGATGGGCATCTGGACCAGACACGGAGGAAAGGGAAAAAGTCTTGTATCAGTGGCTCAGAAACTTTAGCATGAGTCAGAGTCACCTGGTGGCCTCGCTAAAAAGTAGATTGCTGCCTCGAAGCCCAGGTTCTGACTCATGAGATTTGTGGTAGGGTTCAAGAATCTGCAAGTTCCCTGATGATGCTGGTGATGCTGATCAGAGGACCTCACCTTCTGAAGCATCACACCACACCTTCCTTCTTGTTGCTGGTGACTGCATCACACTTCAGAGCCCGATGGGTGATTAAGGAGGCACCACACAGTTTAATAAGGCTTCCAAAGACAAAATCTCATGTGATATGCCAATAGGACAACAATCATGCTCATTTAAAAGATCAGAAAATTGTTTCTTAGAAACGACAGTGAAGTGTCCGAAATTACACAGTGTAATTGACAGAGCAGATCTCTGACCCAAGATTTTTTTTGTTTTTTTGCACATAATGTCTAGTGTTCTTTCTAAATGCCACAGCTGCCTTCACCGCCTCCATACTTGTCAGAGCATCAGTGATGGGGGAAAGAGATAGTGTCTGCAGTGCCCACAGCCCCCAATCCTACTCTTCCACACAGTCTGCTAAGAAGAGGTAACTGTTGCTTGGTGTCGGACTGTGGCCCTTCTGTGCAGAGCCTGAGCTTTTGCAGAGTTCATTACAGTTCACTTACCTGGAGAGATTATAGAGATTGTTTTGATGTTCTAGCTATTCCTGTTCTTTTCAGAACCTGTGACACTGTACTGAGTCTGGCAAGGTTTTCGAGCCCCACAAAGCTCTTAGAACTATGTCGAAAACCTCTGAATAAGAACACAGAGTCTTTCTGTGGGCAAGGTCTATAACCGTGCACATCGTGCAGAGCCCGTGTGTAATTGTCTACAGAGAATATGCCTGTGCCGACCCCATAGTGGTTGTAGGACCTTGTGGTTGTTTGCAAGAGTTTGCAACTGTTCACTCTGCTAGTGTGTACAAAGTCTGAAGTTATGTTTCCCCTCTGACACAGGCGAGGGCTCTGAAGAAAATCATGGCCCTTTCATCTGCCAGGAGCACGACTGCCGTGAACGACTCTGACACTCGCACGACAGGCTGCCTCCTCACTGGCATCCCTGGGCTGGAGCACCTGCACATCTGGCTCTCCATCCCCTTCTGCGCCATGTATGTAGCCGCCCTGGCAGGCAACGGCATTTTAATTTGTATCATCCTCTCGCAGCCAAGCCTGCACGAGCCCATGTACATATTCCTGTCCATGCTGGCCAGTGCAGATATCTTGCTCTCCACTTCCACGATGCCCAAAACACTGGCCAACTTCTGGCTAGGTTCCAGCCACATTTCCTTTGATGGCTGCCTCACCCAAATGTTCTTCATCCACTTCCTCTTTGTGGCCGACTCTGCAGTCCTGCTGGCCATGGCCTTTGACCGCTTTGTGGCCATCTGCTCCCCTCTGCGATATACCACAGTCCTCACGAGCACCGTCATTGGGAAGATCGTCGCTGCCACCCTGACCCGCAGCCTCATCATCATGTTTCCATCCATCTTTCTTCTCAAGCGCCTGCGCTATTGCCGGATCAACATCATTGCACACACTTTTTGTGAGCACATGGGCATCGCCCGTCTGTCTTGTTCTGATATCTCCATCAATGTCTGGTACGGGTTGGCAGCTGCCCTACTCTCCACAGGCCTGGACATCATCCTTATCACTGTTTCCTACATTCGTATCCTACGAGCTGTCTTCCGCCTCCCTTCTCGAAATGCCCGGTCCAAGGCCCTGAGCACATGTGGCTCCCACGTCTGTGTCATCCTACTCTTCTACATCCCTGCCCTTTTCTCTGTCTTTGCCTACAGGTTCGGTGGGAGACGCATCCCACGCTATGTCCATATCCTCCTGGCCAACCTCTATGTGGTCATCCCGCCTATGCTCAATCCCATTATTTATGGAGCAAGGACCAAGCAGATTTGGGAAGGGGCTAAACAGATGTTTTCACATCTTGCCAAGGAATCTAAATAAGTGTTCTCAACTTGACCTTAACTTAATCCCTTTCTGTATCTATTAATTGATCCTATGTTCACCCTAACCTCGTCTCTATGTCTTCCAGTTATCTCCATGCAATTATCATCTATGTCCCAATTAATTCACATACATGCTCTACTCAAACCCACCTTTGATTTCTTTTCTTAGAAATCTACAGTAACAGCCACCCCACCTTCATCTACCTATTATTCAATATCTTCTGGTCCTCCACCATCTCAGGAAAAATTGATTAGGGTAAGGGTGATAAGTTATTTGGAGTTTCCCATCCAAACAGGACTTTTCTCAGTATCCACTTGCATTTTCTCCTTAATGTGTGTGTGAGAGATATGTATTATATATTCCATAATATATATTTTATAATACATACAATATGTATAAATATATGTTATATATATATATAGTATAAAAGTGCTTGGTATATAATAAATGCTTGACAAATGATAGCTTTATTTGTATTCTTGCTTTAATTATTATTAATTAATAGCTCATTCAACTCAATTAATAGCTCATTATCTCATAATTAATAAAAAGTTGTCCCGAGACCCAAGCAGATTGCATAATCATACATGAATTTTATTTCTACATAGAGGAATAGGGAAGGGAAAACAAGATTTTAAAAAAAAATCTAATTTTTATAATAACTGAATTCAACCAAATATAATGTTTAAATATCAAAATTAAATGCCTTTAGAAATTGTTGTAGATGTTGCTTTAATTACACCTGCTCCAGGGGCACCTGGGTGGCTCAGTCAGTTAAACACACAACTCTTGATTTTGGCTCAGGTCATGATCTCAGGATTGTGGGATTGAGTCCTGCACAAGGCTCCACATGGAGACTGCTTGAATTCTCTCTCCTCCCATCCTCTCCCCCACTTGTGTGCATGCTCCCACGCTCTCTCTCTCTCTCTCTCTCTCTAAAATAAAAACAAAAATAAACAAGTACACCTACTACAAAACACATATACTTAATCACTGTTTTGCAGATACACTAAATTCATCTCCTCCTCAGATCCTGGTACCTGTTAATCTGTTGCCTGAAACATCCTCTTCCTATATCCTTTTTATTTTTTGAAAGAGAGAGAGAGACAGAGAGACAGAGACAGAGAGAGAGAGAGAGCACCTGTGCATGCACAAGTAGGGGAAAGGCATAGGGAGAGGGAGGGAGAGAATCTTCAGCAGGCTCCATGCTCAATGCAGAGCCCATGGGGCTTGATCCCATGACCATGAGATCATGACCTAAGGCCAAAACCAGCAGTCAAAGCTTAACCAACTGAGCACTCTGATGATCCACTCTCTTCTTAATCTTTACATTACTCTCCTTTCCTTCAGTTTTCTGTTTATATGTCTCTTCCACAGAGACATCACTATGATCTTCCAATAAAAAATGCCTTCCCCCCCCTTTTTTTTTCATGGCAAAAAAACAAAACGAAAACCAAAAAAATCACCATAAGGAAAGTCAAAAGCCAAAGTCAAACTGGGAAGAAGTATTTTCAAATTATATTACAGATGAATGGTTAATTTTTCCTAATACACAAGGAGCCCATAAAGTGTAGGGGGAAAAAATGATCAAGAGTCTGACGAAAGATGACAAAGTCAGTTGGAATATGCTTAACTATTAATAAGTGAAATGAAATTGAGGCTATAGCATAGTTACTATTCCTCACCTATCAGGTTGGCGATAATGAAAAGGATCAACATCATGTTGGGAAACAATTAAGAAAACAAGCTCTTTCATACATTACTCATGAATATAAAACACAACAGAATTTTTGTGGAATTTGGAAATACCTCAACCAAATTCTCATGCATTTCTCCTTTGATCCAGCAACCAAAAAGGAAATTGCTTTCCAGACTGACCTTCACAGATACAAAACAACATGTGCACAAGTTTAGTAATTATGGCAAGTACAATTGCCATAGTATTATACAAACTAATGTATTTGAAAAACTTGAATGAAGTCTGAATCCCTGAGCCCCAATGCCATACCCATATGCTTACTAGGAGTGGAAACTTCCCCAAGTTCCACAAAGGCTTTAAAGCCACTCAGACTTGAGTTAGAGAAAGTCACCATATTCAGTACATACCAGCCGTTTGTCATTAGGCAATATGGAACCTCTTTAAATTTCTTTTCCTTCTCTGTAAAAAAAGTAGCAACACCTACTGCAGAGTTGTTTTGATTATTTAAGAGATTAGCCTGACAAAGCAAAATAAATGGTGTTTTAACGGATATTTTGTTGCTACCAAATTTGTCACTATTATAAATTTTTTCATGTTTATTTTTTGAGTGGGGGGGAAGGTAGAGAGAGAAGGACAAAAGTTCCAAAGTGGGCTCTGTGCTGACAGAGCACCTGGGTGACTCAGTTGGTTAAGCGTCCAACTTCAGTTTAGGTCTTGAATTAAAAACTCTATATTTTTTAACATTTATTCATTTTTTGAGAGACAGAGAGAGACAGTGTGAGTGAGGGAAGGACAGAAAGAGAGACAGACAGACAGACAGACAGACAGAATCCAAAGCAGGCTTCAGGCTCTGAGCTGTCAGCACAGAGCCCAATGCGGGGCTCAAACTCAGGAATCGTGAGATCCTGACCTTACCCAAGGTCGGACACCTAACCAACTGAGCCACCTAGACACCCCTAGGTCTTGAAATATCAAGAATCATGATAAGAGAATTATGGAGGGGCAGAGACAGAGACAGAAACAAAGAGTCAGGAGCAAGACCAAGAAAGGAAAGAAAATATTCCAAGAAGTTGAGTTTTTCTGACAGCTGACTATAAGTCCCAGAATGTCCAGTGAAGAATTTCAAAATTTGGAGAGGGGTGGTATGTGGACTCAAAACTAGGGATATCCAGGGCCTTATGGAGATGAGAGTCTGAGCAATGACTTCGAATCATGAGCTTCTTGTATGTGACAAAACAGAGATAAAATGCATAGTGACATTGTTTGTGAAGGTCTCAAAGCAGTGAGTGGTGGTGAGCATCCTGAGGAGGGAGGTATGATGGAAAACTCATTGTTGTCTTTTTGGTGGGGGAAGGGCTCCTTCTCTGAAGTGGAGGGTCGCTCTCTTGATTCTGGGGCATCGCTCCAACATTCTACGCTCCTTTTGGACAAAATGGACTTCAGCTATTCTCCACAAGCCAGTGGAGTTCTCCCAGGCTCCTTTCTGTCTTAAATGCATAATGATGGACTCCGGGACTTCCTAGGTGCTTACAAAAATATTTGGATCCTGGGGCACCTGGGTGGCTCAGTCGGTTAAGCGTCCAACTTCGGCTCAGGTCATGATCTCCCAATTCGTGAGTTCGAGCCCCGCGTCGGGCTCTGTGCTGACAGCTCAGAGCCTGGAGCCTGTTTCCAATTCTGTGTCTCCCTCTCTCTCTCTGACCCTCCCCTGTTCATGCTCTGTCTCTCTCTGTCTCAAAAATAAATAAACGTTTAAAAAAATACTTGGATCCTAAAAACTACAGATGTATTGACTCTGTGATATGGGGGAAGGCTAAGCTGTAAAACCAAACTTAATCAATACTTAACTATTAACCATGCTGTTATGCTTCAGTTCGACTCTCCTAGTTAATTATTTTGAACATATGGGACGTGGGCATGTTTTTCTTTATTTTCTTTTTTATTTTTCTTATTTTAATATGAAATTTATTGTCAAATTGGTGTCCATACAACACCCAGTGCTCATCCCAACAGGTGGCCTCCTCAGTACCCATCACCCACCCTCCACTCCCTCCCACCCCCCATCAACCCTCAGATTGATCTAAGTTTTTAAGATGTTTTTCTTTGGGTTAAATCAGGAAGGAAGAATAAACATCCCTGAGGCCGAGGCCTCAATATCACCATCTACTGGCCTCTAGTAATATCCAAGCCCCTTGTATTTGCTGTTCAAGGTCCTATCACAGCTCTTCCTTGCTTGGGATACACATTCCTTCCTCTTTCAATTTTCTGATTGGTATTGCAACATTTCTGACAAAACCACAGACTGAGATCGACTGGATGTACTTTGAATTCCTCCCTATAGCAGGATTTCCTGCTCCTCCCATCCCTTCAAGACACTGCCCCATTCCATTCTTTTCTCTTTTACCCCTCCCCCATCCCCAGAACTTTCCCTAGCTTCTGGTCCCGATCTGTATATGCAAATATAGGTGGGTGAAGCCAGGTGTCCTTCAACCTTCCTACGGAGAGTTTCGCCTCTCTGTCAGACTTCAGCAGTGGACTGTGTCGAGTGGAGAATTGTAGAAATTTTGCAAGTTTACGGTGTGATCCAAGCTTGGTGACAGAGCGCAGAAAAGCTGACCTTGGGCCATGAAGTAGCTGTGCAAAGGCTATTGTCCAGCACACCCTGATACAGAAAACTAAATGGAATGGAAGAAGCAGGCTTGAAGCCCTGAATAAAGGCATGGAGCCACCAGAAAAGAAATATTGAAAGGCCCGTGGCCCACACTTCTCTTTCTTTTTCTGCTCCAAGAAATAAGTCCAGTTTCTTCCTTCCTTCCTTCCTTCCTTCCTTCCTTCCTTCCTTCCTTCCTTCCCTCCTTCCTTCCCTCCTTCCTTCCCTCCTTCCTTCCTCCCTTCCCTCCTCACTCCCTCCCTCCTTCCTACTTTCCTTCCTCTCTTGCTTCCTTCCTTCTTTTCTTTCTTCCAATATAAGTAAGAGCTTTACTGAAATATAATTCGCATACCACACAATTCATTTATTTGGAGTGTATAATTCAGTATCTCCTATTGTATTCATAAAACCATGCCACTGTCACCACAACCGATTTTAGAACATCCCCATTTCCCCTTCTCCCCCAACAAAACCAGTGTCCCTTTTTCTTCCATCCCACCTCCTGGCCCTAGGCAACCACTAAACTACTTTCTTTTTTTATAGATTTATCAATTCTGGACTTTTCACATACGGAATCATACAATATGTGATCCTTTCTATGGTTTCTTTCCCTTAGCAGACGGTTTCCAAAGTTCCTCCATGTTGTTGCATATATCAGTACTTCATGTCTTTTGATAGCTGAATACCATGCCATTGTATGAATATACTACATTTGTTTACCAATTTATAAATTAATGGGTGTTTGGGTTGTCTCAACTTTTTGGTTGTTATGAATAATGCTGCTATGAACATTCAGATACACGTGTTTGTGTGGAATTATGTTTTCATTATCTTAGGTATATACCTAAAAGAATTGCTGAGTCATTCGGTAGCTATATTTATCCTTTTGAGGAACTGTCAGGCTGCTTTCCAAGTGACCATGCCATATTACATTTCCTCTTGCAGTGTATGATGGTCCCAATTTCTTCACAGAATCGACAAAACTTGTTATTTGTCTTTTCAACTCTAGCCCTCTAAGTGGTGTGAAATGGTATCTTATCGTGGCTCTGAATTGTATGTCCCTAATGGCTAATGGTGGTAAGCCCTGTTTCTTATAAGTTCCCAGCTAGTTTTCATCTATACTCCTGGGAGTGGGACTACAATGTTAGAAAGATTAATGAATAAAATATGTTAAAGTGAATCCAATTCATTTAGGATAGTAGATGCCTTATACTTAGACTTATGTTCTAGTTTTCTGGGAGCCATGCTTCCATCCTCATCTCTTAAACAAGATTATAATCTCTTGCCCATTTTATTTCCCCGAGTTGTCATGAATGTTGAATAATGGCTTAAAAGTATTTGGTGATATTAAATGTATGATACAAACATGGAGGAAGAAAAATGATGAGAGTTTGCTCACAAAAGTGGCCTTTCCAGCTAGATGAGACCAGATATTTGTACAGCAAAAGCAGTATTCTAGGCATACTCAGTGTGGTGTAGAACTGTGGTGTAGAAATCGCCATATTCCTGTGCTTGTTCAAGTAAATTTCTAGGTCTCTGTGTAGGACGCTAAGGGACTACAGGAGAGGTCATGGTTGATTGCCCAAGAAAGAAGACAGCTCTGGCTCCCAGCCTCTTCCCTACCTAAAAAAGAGATACCTCTTTCTCCACTCTCTCCCTATGTCAGACACAGAGATAACTGATAGACTCTACCAGAAGACCATTATATGAGTCTGTCCTCATTTTGCTTCTTGAAGTCTCTGGATACAAGTGTAGAACATCTTGCTGACATGGAATGCAGCAGTGTGTTCTATAGTTCAAGTTGCCTTACGTCTTTCCCATAGTCCAGAGGAACATAGAATCTTTGCCTCCTGAACTAAAGCCAAAGCTTCATGGAGGACAAATTGCCTGGCAATTCAAGTGAGTATGGAAAGAGCTAAAAGCAGTCAGAGAAGGATCTTTTAACTCAAGTGACCTCAACCCCACAGGAGAGGCTTTTACAGTAAGCATGGAAACTAAACATGGAAAAACGCTAGAAATTCCATCATCTAGGGTATGGGTATTATATGGTCTGAGGGCCAGACGGGTTCTTCCCTCCACAATGATGGAAAGCACAAGTTACAATGCTGCAAGTCCCAGAAACGATTCAGAATTTGAAGAGGCAAATGAGCATCCAATGATGAGATCAACAGGTAAAGTATGGCTCAGACCAATAACCAAGTCTGCAGTAATAAAAATAATGTAAGGACACAGGAATCTGGGAGAATTACTAATCCTGAGACTCCTTTTACTCTACATTCCCCCACTGACTTTGAGATCTTGACAAATTCTCCTACCACAGACATCTGTCCATTCCTGCTGATCGTGACTCCTTGGTAGCCAGATCAGTGACCTGTATCTGCTAACTGCTCAATATCCCATCTTCTTTGCCCTGTGATTCTCACAAGGGCTCATACCAGACTTCACAAGTCAAAGTGACTAACAGTCTCTACCCCAACCCCGTCCATGTATTCCTTTCTAGGACACTTTGCACTTCCTCCTGTGAGAGCAAAGAAAGACCGGTTAAGTGCAGAAATCACAGAACACACCCTCTTTTAGAAAGGGTTAAAATTGAGGTCAGAAAAGCAAGACCCAGGCAGACTATTCTAGAAACCCACCACGGTACATGAAAAATGCAAAATGTGATCTCTAGTGTCTAGAGCCTGAGACACTTGTGGGAAGCAAAGAGGAGTCATGCCCTTCTTTCCTTCCCCCTTCTTCCTTTCTACCTTCCTTCCACAAGCCAACTCTGAATAATTAATATGTTCTGTACATTGTTCGACACCCTAGATATACATGTAAGAATGCAGAAATTTCTCCTTATCTTAGAGTTCAGTGTATTTTTCTTCAGCCCGTGTTTCCTATCATTCATACATATGCCTCAGAGATCTCAGTGAATCTTCTGACTTTAACCCCCACATATTATGTTGGCTCACAAATCTATACTGAGTCTAGTGGCTAGATACTTGGAAATTAGAACGTATTAATTTCATCTGAATGATATCCACGTAATGCACACTTGATTTAAAGCAACAACAAACATGCATTTTTCCCCCAGCAAATTGCTTAATCTCCATCATTCCCCACCTTGGTGTAGAGTCTCACCATCCTCCCAATTGCTTAATGTAAAAATCTACCTCAGATTCCTCCTTCTCCTCCTTCAAATATGTTGCTGTCACAGAGCCTAATCTTTCCAGCTCAGCAGCTTGTATTATCAGTTCTTTCTTATCTCAATATATTGCCTTAATTTAGTTTTATCTGGACCAGTTCAATCATCTGGGAGTTGATCTCCCTGATTTCAGCATTGTGTACCTCCTAGCTGCCACCTACCCAGACACCCAAAAGATCTACCCAAAATACAAATAATTGCACTTTCCACTGCCTATAAGATGATAAAAATCAAACCCCATAGAAGATACTTATTGAATGGAAAGTAAACTAGCAGACACATCACAGGACAACACCTACTCGGTACCTAATATGCCAGTTAACTTTACGCAAACATACGTAAGTTAAGTTTCTCAGAGTTTCCTTGTAAAGTGGATTTCCATCTTTCACTGTCTTTTCTGTGATAAGCTGAATTTCAGGAGCAAAAACTGAGTTTTTAAAGGCCTGTAAAGAGCAAGGGTGGTGGATTGGGCTTGCATGAAGTAGGGTTTCAACATTGCAGGCAAATAAGAGTCAATGAAATAAGAGAGATCAAGAAAACCTTGGTAAGAGAACTTGAACTGATTTGAAAGATCAAAAGACATTTTAAAAACAGCACAACAGTGTGCCATTTGGCTTGGAATTTCAGAGTGGCTAACCTCAGGAAAAACACAAGTCAGAGAAGAAATGCAAGTTGTATTGAATGGGATCAATTATCTACTATTTGATTTACTGATTTATCCTCCTGTTTTAAAAAGCCTTTGATGAAATGAGTTTTGAGCTATTTCCTGTGCTAGATACCATCCTTCCTTTGCATCTTTTCTAGACTTAGAGCTCAGACTTTTCCTTTAAAAAATTGTTTTATTCCCGGGTGGCTCAGATGGTTAAGTGTCTGTTTTCTGCTCAAGTCATGATCTCGCAGTTTATGGGTTTGGGTCCCACATTAGGGTCTGTGCTGATGGTGTAGAGCCTGCTTGCACTTCTCTCTCCCCTCTCTCTCTGTCCCTCCCCCACTTGCATGTGCACTCTTGCTCTCTCTCAAAATAAATAAATAAACCTAAGAAAATTTTTTTGATTATTGAAGACATACAGTGTCATATTAGTTTGAGACGTACAGTGTAGTTGACAATTCTATCCATTACTCGGTGCTCACCACAGTAAGCGTAGTCACCATCTGTCATCATACCAAGTTATTACATATTATTGACAATATTCGCTATATTGTACTTTCTCATCCCTGTGACATTTATTTTATAATTGGAAGTATGTATACCTCTTAATTCCCTTTATCTATTTTGTCCTACCCCAGGCCTTCTTTAACATCAGGGCTCCCTTGAGCTTTTTCCTTGGCCCTTTGCTCTGTTTCTTCAGGGCGCTTTCCCTGGAAAGATGTTCTTTCAGTGTGCTCCCTTGAATATCACTTCACATTTCTCTTCTTCTTACTTGTACTTTTCTCTTAGCTCACCTCTTCTTCTTCATGTCCTTCATTAGGATGTGAGAGTAAGAAATCTGGATATGCACCTAGAGTTACTTATCCTTAATCCCCATCTACACATTATCATCAGCTCACATGGAGAGACAACCAATTATTTCCCAGATCCATTCTCTTTCATCCAAACTCAACAGCATCTAGTTAAGCATGTTTTCCTCTGTACTAAAGGAACAGAGGAATTTGTTACCTCCAGACATCTTTACCCTGCTCACTGCAGCCAGGTGATCTTTTCTTACATGACATTTACAAATTCAGAACATGTCATTCCCTACCTGCCGCATACCATCACTCACACACACACACACACACACACACACACACACACACACCTTATTAAAACTCTTTAGTGGCTTGCCAACAATGTTAAGATAATTCAGTGGGGAAAGAATATGGTCCTGGGACAACTGGATATCTACATGCAAAAGAATAAAATTGGACCTCTATCTCACACAATAAAAATTAACTCAAAATAGATTGTAAACCTAAATATAAGAGCTAAATTACAAAAATTTTTAAATTAAAAAATTTTTTTTATTCTATATTTGAGAGAGACAGTGTGCAAGCAGGGGAGGGGCAGAGAGATGGAAATAGAATATGAAGCAGGCTTCAGGCTCTGAGCTGTCAGCACAGAATCCAACGCAGGACTCCAACTCACGAGACCTGAGCTGAAGTTGGACGCTTAACCAACTGAGCCACTCAGGCACCCCTAAATTATAAACGTTTTTTAAAAATATATAGGAATAATTCTTCATGACCTTGGATTAGGTAATGCCTTCACAGAAATGACAACAAAAGTATAAGTGACAAAAAAGGAGTTTCATCAAAACTCAAAACTTGTTCTTCTAAAGAATGCAATCAAGAAAATGAAAAGACAATCCTTAGCATGGGAAATAATACTTACGAATCAGAATTCATAAAGGACTTGAATCTAGAATATATAAAGAACTCTTAATAATAAAATGACAACCCATTTAAAAAAATAGGCCAAGGATCTGAATAGACACTTCTCCAAAGAAGATATGCCAATGATAGTAAAGTGTATGAAAAAATGCTTACCACCATTAATCCTTAGGGAAATGCAAACTAAAATACCAATGAGATACCACTGCACACCCACTAAGATGACTATAACAGACTAAGACGAGTATAAGAAATACTGGCAAGGATATGGAGAAATTAGAATCCTCTTACACTGCTGGTGGGAATGTAAAATGGTGCTGACAAACAATCTGGAAGATTCTCAAAACAGTAAATGCATGATCTGGCAATTCTATTCTTAGGTATATACCCAAGAAAAACAAAAGGCCTAAGTTAAAAAAAAATTGTACAAGAAAATTCATAGTCACATTATTCATGAAAGCCAAATAATAGAAACAGTCTAAAATGTCTAAGAACTGGGGCGCCTGGGAGGCTCAGTTGGTTCAGCATCTGACTCTAGATTTCAGCTGAGGTCATGATCTCACTGCTCCTTAGTTTGAGCCTGGGTTGGGCTCTGTGCTGACAGCTCAGAGTCTGAAGCCTGCTTGGATTCTGTCTCCCTCTCTCTCTCTGCCCTTCCCCCACTCACCCTCTGTGTCTCTCTGTCTCTTTCTCAAAAAATAAATGGACATTTAAGAAAAAAATTAAACACTGATGAATGGATAAACAAAATGTGGAAAATCCATGCCATGGAATACTATTCAGCCCTCAAAGGAATAAGGTACTCATACATGGCACAACATGAATGAACATTTAGAAGTAGTATGCCAAATGAAAAAAAGCCATGTTGCCCAACCCCCTGTCCTGACTTCGATCTGGACACCCTCCTCCTTGCAGGCTCCCATCCCCCAACCCTCTTTCCCAGACCGAGTCAGGCTCCTCTCCTCAGTTCTCTTGAGGCAAAACGTTTGCCCTTCCTTTTCTTCTTAAGAGTTGCTGTGCATTGAAACCTTACAGCTACAGCTCTCAGGCTTCGTAAGCTTTGCATGTATGCACAAGGACCTAAATACACGTATCTATCGTCTCTCATAGTGTACATAGGTCACATAGGTTAAAATTGCAGATACAGTTTTTAAGTTAATACCTTTTAATGATGTCTTTGCAAAGCATACCATTATGGTGCGAGGCGGTTATCTTTACCTACACGTATACGTTTGGATTCTTTTATTCAATTTAATTAATAGAGCGTACGGCTGTATTATCAGTGTTACTCAACACTGACGTGAGATCGGAAGGCTCCGGTAAAGTGAAGACGATGCACAAGTGCCCTCTCGGGCGCTCAGGTGTTTCCCCAGGCCCCAGACTCACGGCTCCCAGGTGAGCGGAACAGCGCCCCCTCTGGCAGCTGGGGCCCCGGCCACCACACCCCTGGAGTGCGGGCCCCGCGCCGCGGGACGCGCCGGCCCTATCAGCAACCTCTGGCCCTCGCCTCGCCCCGCCTCTGGGCTCGGAGTCTCTGGGCAGGGGTGGGTGGAGGCTGCCGCTCCTGCGAGTCCTCGGCTCCGATCCAGACCCAGAGTCCAGGTTAGTGAGCAAGTCCACTTTCTGGCCAGCCACCGCTGTCCCCGCTGGCGCTGGGAGCCCCGCCCGCCCTGCAGGCTGGGGTGCGGGGGGGACTTCGCGGGTGGACCAGAGCGACGGAGACCTCTGCGGTTTCGAGTTGACTCGAGTTTGGCAAGGGAGCGCGGAAGGCCCGGCGACCCCTGCCTGGCTTGGGAGCCGGGAGTAGTCTGTGTAAAGGGTGGTGTTAGGGGGCGGTAGGATGCGGGGGAAGGGGGTGCAGCCCTGGAAGTTTTGGGTTCGGGAATGGGCGCAAACCGTGGGACGGCGTGGATTCTGAGGTCAGCACCCCCTCCCCCGTCTCGGCCGCTCTGACCCAGGAAGTGACACCGCTCATCCTCCACCCGGGAGGCCTTGACCTCTCGCCAGGGGGTTGGGGGGGTGAGCCTTCCGCCCTCGCCAGACCTGCGGGTCCGTTCGGAGGCGGGGCTGGCCCTGGAGCCCTGACTGTCGAGGAACCGAGCAGGCCCCGCACCCTCTGGCCCTCACAATCTACTTAAAACTACTTGGAGAGTCTTGACCACCCGGGGCTGCTCACAGCCAGTTCCTCTCCGGCTTCTCATTCTCTCGACGTGCCGGCCACCGGGAGATGTCTGCCTTTCTGTGACGCGCCACTTACTGTCACTTCTGGCCGAGGTGACAGGTCAATATAAGATATGAAGTCCCTTCCTTTTCCGAGCTCATGATATAGATGACTTGATCGTTTTTTCTTTTCATCCTCACCCCAACTCAGTGAATTCAAATTAGTGACAACGTTGATTAGTTAATCGAGGCAGAAATGTGTGCTTGAGAACCCCCTGTGTCCAAATTCTGCCTCCGACCCTGACCTTTTTGAGTTTAGGTTTCATCCATCTATAAAATGGACAGAGAAATATTTGTACCCTACAGTTTGGGTGAGTATTGAGGGTTTAAACACATAGGCGACTACAAATAGTAAATTATCAAGTCATTATTCTTGACAAACTCAATGCTGAGATTTTAAAATCCACAATTAAAATGATTTTTGCAAGAATAAATAGAGTGGGGAACACAATATGTTAAAATGCACAATAATAAAGAAGAATATGGCTAACATCTAAAGTTAAAAATTTAAGAGTTTTTAAAAGTTGGGATTTCAAGTGGGATTCACAAATGCAAGGGGAAAATAAGGATTTTATGAACTATTTGGAAAAAACCCTCAGTTAATGGATTATCTAAAACTCAGGGAGAAGAAGAAAACCTGTGCAGGACAGTATTTTAAGAATTTGCAAAGTTATTACAAGTTTCTGAAACGCATGGGATAGAGATTCTTTCGATGTAAATTTAAAAAAAAAAGTGAAGCAGATAATATTCCAATTCAAATATTTATCAAGTGCCACCTGTTAGATAATCCATTCCAGATAATAGGTTAAAGTAGAATAACCCTACACAAAGGTTAAAAAAAAAATACCGTTATTCCCTAAGCATGAGAAACTAAACTCACTTATGAAAGCAGTTTCGACCCGATTGGATTTTTGCTGCATTTTCAGTAGACCTACCAGCTGGAGTGGGGGGTTGGGCAGTCCTGGCCATCTTATTTCTAATTTATTGTGAGCCCCCAGTCTGTGCTAACCTTTAGTATTCCCTGCCCAGTCACTGGCTTTTTTTTTCTGCAGCCATTTTGATACTGAATTGTGAGCTTCCATTCTTTCCGATGTTTCAGATCTAAATATCAGCCATTCTCTGAATCTTCCTCTCCCCACCCTTTTCTAGCTACTTTGCCCCCTGTGTTGCATCTGCCTGTGGAGGAAGCGCCCGTATCTAAAACAGTGCTTCTGAAGCCTGCCTGTCTGTGTATAGGCATCACCTGGGGATCTTTATTGAATTGCAGAAACTGAATTGGCCAGGGTGAGGCTGAGATTCTGCATAAAGAGTTCCATTGGATGCCAATGCTGATAGTTAGCCGACCACCTGACCTTCTTTTTCAGGCATCTGCTTCTGATTTAATAGTTCCGCCTGGTCATGAATTTGGCCTCTTTCATTTGCAAATTTGACCCACTGAACTCAGGCACCTCAGGCTCTGGGATCTGCACTCACACGGCCGGGCTGTCATCTCAGCCCGGCCACACTGCTCTTGAGACCGGCCTCCAAGGGAGGCTGAATTGACCTGTTATGTCCTCTCTGGGCTGCGCTCCGCTGCTGCGGGTGGTCAAAGGCCTGCAGGGATGTGGGCAAGGGTTACTCAAACATGCTAGCTCTGTGCTCCCCTCCTTCACAATTTCTTCTTTTCTGCAGCCTCAACTTTATACACGTTGAGAAGCGACATCAACTCTTACATCATCTTTTCTGCTCAAAAATCTTTGTCTTGAATATCTATAGTACTGCATTAGGTGAACAAGAACTATAGAAATATAGGACCACATGTATAATTTTAAATTTTCTTGTGGCCTCATTAAAAAGAAACAGGTGAAACGGATTTTTTAATATATTTTATTTAACTCAATGTGTCCATTTTTAGGATGAGTAATCAATATAAAAAGTTAATGTTGCATTTTAGATTATTTTTTCTAACAAAATCTTTGAAATCTGGTGTGTATTTTATATTTAAAAGATCTCATTTTTGACTAGCCACACTTCAAGTGGCTACCATATTTGACAGCTCAGTTCTAATTCATGCTTAGAAGATAGAAAGCCACGCCTTCAATTTTTCTCAATACATTTCTTCTTTCTGTTTTTGTCAACTCTAATGAGTTCTAATTTACATCTATCAAGTTAACTTTAAGCACACAATTCTATGAGCTTTGATATGTAGACAATTGGTAATCACCAACATAATCCTATATAAAGGGCATTTCCATCACCCCCAAAAGTTTTTGTGTCCTGTTGCAAGTAATCCCCTTCTTACACCCCTGGACATTGGCATCCACTAGTCAGTTTTCAACTCGTATACTGTAGTTTTGTTTTTTCTAAGATTTCATATAAATGGAATCATATAGAAACTTACCTTTGGTATCTGGCTTCTTTCCCTTTATATAATGCTTTTGAAGTATATCTTGTGGTTAAGTATCCATTCCATTTTATTGTTTGGTAATATGCCATTGTATGGATATACCAAAATGTGTTCATTTACCAGTTAATGGTTTTATGTATTATTTCCAGGACTTGGCTATTATTGCATTACATTGCTTTCAGGAGGCAGAAATGCCCCATGGCCTATCCTGTACATGAAGGTCACATTTGGGAGCCCAGGGCTAGTGTGCTTTCAGCGAGGCAGTGCATTTGTGAGCTGGCTCTTTCATGTCCCAGGCAAGGCTCCAGCTAGGCAAGCAGACAAATGGCTTCCAAGGAAAGTGATTAAATGCCAGAACACACACACTCACTCTATACATACATACATACATACATGCACAAGAAAGATGTCTTTAAAAAATTCTCTTTGTGATTTAAGACAATAGTAATATAATTTAACAACTGAAAACTTCTAATAATGAGAATAAAATAGTGTTTTTCAATGAGAAGGACATCTGTCTTAATTCAGCACAGACAAGAAATAAAATTAGAGTAAATTCTAGCATTTCTAGTTGTCTAGTTAGAGAAGCTTCTAGCTTTTTTAACTGACCCTTACCCCAGGCACACAGAGGCAACTGGCTCAGGCTGAGCTTTCTCATGTTGTCCTTAAATGCCATCTCATTAAATCTTGTTATGAATGGAAATAGTGGATTTTCATTGTAGGTCCAAAAGAAGTAAGAGGATACGAAAAGTGGTAAGAAAGTGCCTCATGAATTCTTGTAACAGATACTTATTTAGGGCTATCTATCTACCAGACTTTGCTCTGTCCCCAGTAAAAATATCCAGAGGCCCTTTTCCTTGTGGTGAGAGGTAAGAGCACCAGAAGATCAGAGAGCAGTGCCAGCTTAGGTGTAACCATAACTAGTTTTTGCATTGGCTCAGACAATTATCACAACTGTACTCCTAACGGAGGAATGATTTCAGCAGTGCACAAAAGATGAAGCCACATCTCAGATCAGGAATTATTCCAGTGTTCTAAAACTAGACACTGATAAATTCAGGATTTAGACCTGGGTCCATGTTACTCTAGTACCAATGCCTTCTTTTCTGCCCTATACTGCCAGGGAAAAGGAGGCAGCCTGAGTCTGCAAGATGTAATGCCAGGAATGAAGCAGAGTTGGGCTGGGGAAGGAGCCTGTAGGTAATTTAGAAAGAGCTGTTGGATGCTTTTTTTTTAATTTATTTTTTAACGTTTGTTGATTTTTGAGACAGAGACAGAGCATGAGGGGGGAGGGGCAGAGAGGGAGGGAGACACAGAATAGGAAGCAGGTTCCAGGCTCAGAGCTGTCAGCCCAGAGCCCAGTGCAGGGCTCAAACCCATGCACCGTGAGATCATGACCTGAACTGAAGTCAGACGCTTAACCGACTGAGCCACCCAGGCGCCCCTGTTGGATGCTTTTAAATGCTAGGAAGAACTGGGATTCCATCCTGAAGCAGTGTGGCCAAAAAGTGAGACCAGCGCTGGTCAGGATATGGACAGAAGCAAGCTGAGCCACTTCATGACCGGAGTGCCCTTGCAGGTGATGTGGGTAGCATGAAGAAAACATTCTCTCCCTTGAAGGACCAGACGGGTCTCTGATTAACAACCTGAGATTTGAAACTGCATAAAACTGGATTGTTATCTTTACTTTGTCACTTACTCACTCTGAGACTTTTGGTAGTTAAACACCTTTTTAAGAAATTCACTTTTCACATTCAGAAAATAGATGTTATTAAACTTCCCTGATAGAATTATTGTGGGGATTGGTTATATAATATCTGTAAAGAGTTCAGCCATTGCCTAGCACATAGAAGTGATCAGAAAATGGTATTGATGATTATTTCCTTCATACACATTTCATATACACTTGTCTGCATTAATCACGGTTATCTATCTTTGTGTCTTCGAGAGTAGATTTGTTTCCTGCTGGGAGTCTAAATAGTATATGCCCTTGGGGAGTATTTGTTTCATTCATCATTATCTCCCCACAGCAGCTATAGAACCATGCTTGACCCTCCAGTACTCTCCCATCACATGCCTTTTATACAAGCTGAGAGGCGGGGAGAACTCTGCACTGGAGGTCATGGGTAAGCCCCCTCCTCTTCTTTCTTCCTCTCATGCACTTTGTTTATTAAGATATAATTCTCATATCATGAATTTCACCCTTTTAAGGTATATTTTTTGGTATAGTAACAAATGTATTCAATAAGCACCACTATCTAATTCCAGAATTTTCATCACCTCGTAAAGAAACCCTAAACCTCTGAGCAGTAACTCCCCATTCTTTCTCCCTCATCAACTAATCTATTTTCCCTGCCTAAGATTCACCTACTCTGGACCTTTTGTGTAAATGGGATTCTATAATATGTGATCTTTTGTGTGTGGCTTCGTTCACCTGGCCTGATGTTGTCAAGGGCATTCACGCTGCAGCATGTATCAGGACTTCATTCCCGCCTTCCTCCCACTTTTACATATTTCTATCCCATTAGTGATTCAGTACTTGCCTGAAATGCTGTAAGACCTCTTTGTCCCTTCATACATCTTCCTTAGGTCTTTCTCTGGGGACTAGTCCTACACTAGAAGGGCACGTGGTCTCAATAGCCCCACCTTTCCCCTCTCCTCTCTCAACACATGCATCCCTTGAGGCTCCTGTCAAAATTTATCACAGGCCCTGGTGAAATTTCTTCATCAAGCAGGACCTTTCTCATTTCCACATCCCTAAAGCCCCGGGTCTGTGTCTGATTTTTACCACCTTCACCACTGAACATCTGTTTAAAGTTCTGACTTTGAGGACAGAGCCTTGAACTAGGATTATGGACATGTTAAGTTCTGCCAACTCTATGACTTAGAAGCTTTTTGATTTTATTATGTCACTTAATGTCTGTCTCTATTGTTTTATCAAAGAGCCAAAAATACTTATTTATTCAGGGTTTTTTCTATGAGGGTTAAAGAAATCAGGGGAATGTGATTTCTAAATCACAACAAGGTATAAAAGTTTTATAAAAATATTACCTCATGTTATTGTGGTCATTGCTGGTGTTTTTGTTTTTTTCTGGGAAGCTGACCATGAGGGATGAAAGGGCTCTGTATGGAACAGAGCTGTAAGCAGGTGGAATTGTCTTTGCAATAAATGAATCTCACAAGAAAGCTCATGAAAAAAGGAGGTTCTGGATTTTTATTCATCAAAAGTTGAGGACCTTACACTTGAAACCAATATATCACTGTATGTTAACTATACTGGAATTAAAATGTAAAAATAAAGTTGAGGATCTATGTGTAGGCACTGCTATTTCTGAGCTACAGTAATGAACAAAAACAGTCTCCGATCTCTAGCACTTATATTCTAGTGGGAGGATTCAGGCAATTAAAGATGTACATTTAAGTGGTGATAAAAAGAACAATGAAGCAGGTTAGTATATGAAGAGTGATTTTTATAAGAGTGGCCATGCTTCAGTTAGGTTAGGCAGAGCCAACTTTTTTGATAAGAGAGCATGAAAGCAGAGTGTGGAATGAAGTCCCTGTGTCAGGCGGATATCAGGGTGAACGGTCTTTCTTGAAGCAGTAACAGCAAGTGCACACATCCTGAGGCAGCCGCGTGTTTTGGTGTTTTTAACCAACTGAGCCACTCAGGAGCCCCTGTTTGGTGCTTTTAGTACCGAGGGTGTGTTTTGGTGGATGAGAACAAACAGATGGTGGCTCACACAAAGCCACTTCTCATGGGCCACAGTTGGTCCCTCCATCCAGTAGGAGTAAAGAGAAATTATAATTCTTGCTGTACTGAGAGCACAAATTGACGTCTAGTATGAGTTGGGGTAAATAACATGTCTGAAGCCAGGATAAGAAGCCCTTGTTGCCCCAGGTATCTGATCTCTTTGTTCAGAACACCCAACATCCTTTTAATCACCTTTCTTTCTTTCTTTCTTTCTTTCTTTCTCTCTTTCTTTCCTTCCTTCCTTCCTTCCTTCCTTCCTTCCTTCCTTCCTCCTTTCTTTCTTTCTTTCTTTCTTTCTTTCTTTCTTTCTGTAAGTTTATTTCTACTTGAGAGCGAGACAGAGCATGAGAGGGTAAGGAGCAGAGAGAGAGGGAGATACAGAATCCGAAGCAGACTCTAGGCTCCAAGCTGTCAGCACAAAGCCCAACTTGGGGCTCGAATTCATGAACTGTGAGATCGTGACCTGAGCCCAAGTTGGACACTTGACTGACTGGGCCACCCAATATTCACCCTCATTTCTTACTCTGACCCTTTTTTGTTTGCCCATCTACCCAGGATCTGTGAGCAGGAGGTGTCTTAGAAATCTCAGCTAGGCGGGCAGGAGCCAGGAGAATAGCTACAATGACCTCAGCAGTCCTGGTGGACATACAAGAGGAGGTGACCTGCCCCATCTGCCTGGAGCTCCTGACAGAACCCCTGAGCATAGACTGTGGCCACAGCTTCTGCCAGGCCTGCATCACAGGGAACAGCACAGAATGGGTGATAGGCCAAGAAGGGGAAAGCAGCTGTCCTGTGTGCCAGACCGGCTACCGGCCCGGGGACCTGCGGCCGAATCGGCACCTGGCCAACATCGCAGAGAGACTCAGAGAGGTGGTGTTGGGCCCCGGGATGCAGCTGAAGGCGAGTCTGTGTGCACACCATGGAGAGAAACTCCAGCTCTTCTGCAAGGAAGATGGGAAGCTCATCTGCTGGCTTTGTGAGCGGTCTCAGGAGCACCGTGGTCACCACACAGTCCTCATGGAGGAGGTTGCCCATGAGTACCAGGTGGGAGCCCACATGGCAGAAGGCAGGAGGAGCAGGGGACCTTGGCAGGAGATTGTAACTTTTCTTCATGCTGCAACCTAATTTCCTTGTAGTTTTCCTGTTTACCTAGAGGATGAACCTAGAAAAGGCCCTCACTGCCCAAGGGTAACTTTATCTCTTTCTTGCTCAAGACCTGCTCTGCATGAACAGAGGATGATGTGGGGGGAGGGGAGGGGGGCGCAGCTAGGGGCCCTGGTAGATCAAGTGTGAGGAATATGGCGGCAATGAGAGGAAAGTCCTTCGTGGGCAGGTTTTTTCCCTGGGAGGAGAGACAATCAGCCTGCATCCACTCTACATAAAAGATCCTTAGGCCTTCTCAGTTCTTCAGCCCCAGCAGGATAGGCTTCTGAGGTCGGCATAATCTCTTCCCCATTTATTCTGTTCTGGGCATGGAGACAAGCTAGTGCTTGACCCTGCTTGACCTGATGTTTCTTTAAGGAGAAGTTCCAGGAGTCTCTGAGGAAGCTGAAGCAAGAGCAGCAGGAAGCCGAGAGACTAAAAGCTGTTATCATAAGGAAGAGGACATCCTGGAAGGTAAGAGAGATTTCTTCCTGAAGGTGTCCTGGGACAGGAATCAGGGCAGGGCATGGGAACCGAGGGCAAAGGAGCCCTGGTCCTGTCTGTTCCCTCATTTGACTGGAAGAGCTTCCCTTTGCCCCATCCTCACTGCGACCCTTACAAACAAGGGTATTGTTCTTGCTGTGGAGTTGGGGAAGGAGGAGTCAGAGAATGAATACATCAAAAAGGAATTCAGGTTTTTGAAGATAGTTACATAGGAGAGGAAAGGCCATTGGTGGCCCCCAATTCCTGATTCTAGACCTTGTTCTATGGTTTCAAGCTCTGAAAGCTGCTGGAAAGACAGGTCTCACACAGGCCGATCATTCCCACCTTGGTACTCCGAATTGGAAGGAGAGGCCAATGCAGATGCATGGGAGGCCATGGAGGCAGCTTGGAATCTAGACCTCACCCAGGAGCCATAGTCTATATCGAGGAGGGCTAGATAAGGTAGCCTGGGGCTCATGGTCTGGGAAGAGCTGAAAAGAAAACAGAAGGGAAGAACAGGTTCTGCAGGACTTCCTCCCCCATTTACCCTCTCCCGGTGAGACCTGGCCCCAAGAGCCTGACCCCCCCCACCATCCCCGCTCCAGAGAGGAGACCCTCAGCTCAACAGACTAGCAGCCTCTTCCTCTTGCATGTTCCTAAAGAATCAGATGGAACCTGAGAGACACAGGATCCAGACACAGTTTAATAAGTTGAGAAGCATCCTGGACAAAGAAGAGCAGCGACAGTTGAAAAAGCTGGAGGAGGAAGAGAGGAAGGGGCTGAGTATTTTAGAAGAGGCTGAGGATGAGCTGGACCAGCAGAGCCAGTCACTGAGGGAGCTCATCTCAGACCTGGAGCTTCGGTGTCAGGGGTCGGCAATGGAGCTGCTGCAGGTGAGACTTGTGAAGGAGCCCCTGGTCTGACGGTCCAGGCAAAGGGAGACTAACTCTCCTTCCCTTCTTACACGGGACTGATGACCTGGTGGGGGCAAGAAAACAATTCGTTTGGCCCACTTGGGCCTTTTACCTGTTAAACTGTGTAGAGGTCATGGATAAAGAATGGAATAATTAAAGTACAAATGCTAGGGGAATGTCTCATTTTTACTTATTATGTATAAACTGAGGTCCAAAACTTTATTTGATACAGTGGAGAAGCTGTTATATCCATTGATGTTCTACAGCAGCACTTCTGAATCTCGGCACTATTGATATTTTGAGCTGGGAATTCTTTGCTGGGAGGGGCTGCTCTGTGCATTGTAACATGTTTAGCAGGATCCCTGGCCTCCACCCACTAGATGCCAGTAGCTCCACCCCCCACCCCCCACCCCTGTCCGCTCTGACAACCAGAAATCCTCCAGATATTGCCAAATACCCTTGTGGAGCACATAATGCCTCTTCTCCTGTTGAGAAGAGGTAGGCATTCGGCACCTGTTGTCTCTGATGCTGACTTGGGATTTGTCAGGTACTTTTCACCCAGCTTAGTCCCCGGCAAACACCTACAAAGCTCAAGTACTTAGAGGTTCTGTATGTAATCACAAACCCTTCTTTGCTTTACTGTCTTCTTAGGGCAGAATCATTTAACGTGTTGTGATAGAAGTTCGAACAGGTCTTTTTAAGGCACAGAGAAGACTGGACTCTGGTGTGTGTGTGCGTGAGCGTATGTGTGTATTGGGAGGGTGCCAGGTGTCAAATCTGGAGAGGTTTCGTGCAGGAGCTTGAATTGAAGTTGAAATCTGAGCAGGTATTTTCTGCATAGAGTGAATAGGGTGACTATGAAGTGGAGACAGGATGTATTTTGTAACCTTCTGGAACCTTCAGGCTGTTCCTTACTTTCTGTTTGCCTACTTGCTTTCCTCTTCTCCCTTTGGTGGTAGAATAATCATTGCCTGTTCTTGCGCCCTACTGTTGGGGTCATTACTAGAATGTCACTATGACATTCTTCCACACTCCTGATTTCCCATCTTAATTTTATTCTTCTTGCCCTTTTGCTTCGTCTTTGACATTGGGTTACCCTGACGCTTCTCCCTGCTCCCATTCTTGCCTCTCCACAGACCCCTCAAGATGTAAAAATTGCTCGTACATGCAAAGGGATCATCAGTGTATGTCGCTCACCCAGGCACCTGTATATACTCTCACACCCATTAGCATGACTTGCCCAGGGGGCGTCTTAACTTGAGTGCTGTCTCACAGTCAGTTTTTCTAGAGCTTGTCCAGCACAAACACGTTCCTCTTCTCTTTTCTGTATCTATGGGGCATTGCTGCGCAGTAAGATTTGATAGCTGCTGCAAGCCCACAGCTTTCAAGTTTCAAAATATGACCCCTGAGGATAACACTAACAAAAGAAAAAGAGCCATGAAGTGGCACCCTGATTTGGCCATTTGGGTTCCTCAGTACAGCCATGCCTTAAGGCCCACACAACCTTGGGTATTTGGTGTAAGTTGACACGTATCCACCACCTCCACTGCTTCCCACATGCAGGCCAGTTTAAATTTTTTTTTTTCAATGTTTATTTATTTTTGGGACAGAGAGAGACAGAGCATGAATGGGGGAGGGGCAGAGAGAGAGGGAGACACAGAATCGGAAACAGGCTCCAGGCTCCGAGCCATCAGCCCAGAGCCTGACGCGGGGCTCGAACCCACGGACCGCGAGATCGTGACCTGGCTGAAGTCGGACGCTTAACCGACTGCGCCACCCAGGCGCCCCATGCAGGCCAGTTTAAAGATAGCCCCAACACAGAGAAAATAGATGAAACTGTTTGCCTTTTTTTCAGTCATTGTGGTAACGAGGCAGAAGTTAGGGAGACCAAGTGGGAGGCTATGAGGCATTTCTGCTCAAGTGAGGGAGGAGGTGGCAGTGATGACAGTGAAGACCAGGTGGCTAAAAGAAGTTGCGAGCATGAAATGGACTGGCTTGGCCTAAGATGGGACGTCAGGGTGAATGTAAGGTAGTTTTTAGGATGATACTTTGTCTAAATGTGGTGACTAAATGGATGCTGGTAACACTGAGGAAGATGGAAGATACGAGACCTCATGGTTGCAGAAAAAGTAAGTTTTCCTTTAAACATTTTGAGTGTGTGGTGTCGGTGGCTCATTTGCTGGTGCAGATGAGAGTGATCTGAGCAGAAGTTCCAATTTGGGAATCATCAACACATGTGTGTGTCAAAATCAAGAAAACTGGAAGAAGTCAGCAAGGATAGCTTAGAGGGCTAGAAGAGGCAAAGATTGAAAAATAACCATAGTTAAGACTCTTGTATCCTTAGCAACTAGAATGTAAGCATCTCAAGGACAGAAATTATGACTTAATCATGTGAGATTCTCTAGTGCTAATAGGTGATGTGCATATATAACATTACACATACACACACACACACACACACACACTATTGTCAAAATAAAGGTGCTATTGATGAGTTGAATCATTTCCCAACATTCCTACATAGAGCCTCAGGGACAGTCTACTTTGAGTTCTTATCTCCACTTTGTGGCCTCCATATGGGTCCATCTTTATTTCCATGATATCATGGGGTTGTGGGGAATAGATAAGGAATATGGATGAGGCTGTGTTAGAGGATAAGACCTATAACTCCTTGACTTAACAATTTCTCTTTCCTTCCTAGGATGTGAGTGATGTCATGAAAAGGTATGTGTAGGAGAATACAGGGTGGTTCCCTTGGATTGACAAAGGTTCCGATATCCATAGAATTATCTTGTGGTCAGTGGAAAAGGAAAGAAGAAAAATCACAAGACGGGAGATTTAGGACTATGATGTCCTGAGTTGCTCATCATGAGGATTTTTAGGTTCCCTGAACTAAAGGGAATGACCTGGTTTCTATGGTAGGAGAATTTGAGTGATGGGGTGGGGATGGATGTCACAAATTGGTGACAGTGGTTCTTAAGAATAAAAGGTTACAGTATCATTTACTCTTCTAGTATCCTATGATGGAACCTTTTTGCCACAAAACTCTACCTGCTTCCAGCCTGATTCCAGTAGTTTATAGCTACCTCAATCTACACAGGGATTTTCTTTGTCCATGTCTTTTATCAGAGGGAAATTTCCCATCTGTGTTTCCCAAGGTCCAAGAATCAGTTCTTGGGGCATCTGCCTTCAATTTCTCTTTCTTCCTTAGCTTTAGAACAGTCCTGCCTTGCTACCTATTTCTCCTCAGACTTCCATTTTTCTCAATTCCAATAAAAACATAGATGTGAAATCTTGAGAAGAGTTGTTTTAGGCCTGGAACAAAAGCTGTTTTCTTCTCTATCACATACTCTAGAATTTCATCCATCAAGATGACGGCTAAGGTTGTCCACACACCTGGTACCTTTACGCTCCTCACAGACACATGAAATATGGAGACTGTTGTCCTTTCTGAAGTCTTCACTCTCAGTTTGGAGAAGATGTCTCCTTTCTCCAACTGGCGTAATATTCCTAGAGACAGGCCTCTTTTTGAAGGCCTTTCTCCCTAGGCCTCTGGGAGACCCTAAGGCCTAAACTCAGTCTTCAGAAGAAGCCCTTTACTCAATACTCTCAGAGCCCTGGCAGCAGGTTCCTGGCAGTCTCCCTTCAACACAGCCCCTTGTAGTAGACCCTCTAAGGTGGCACTTGTAAGCATTTTGTATCTTGTTTAGAGGAAGCAAAGGATTTCCCAGTCACTATTTTACTTAATTTTATATAATCTTAAGATGTAGAGAGAGAAGGGAAAATGATTGTATTTTACAAAAACAACAAAACCAACCAAAATGAGGCTTTGAAGGGTTAGATCTTATCATAGTTTACACAGATGCTGAGAAGCTAGTTTCTAGTCCAAGTCTTTGGTTCCAGTGCTAGGGCTCTTTGCTGAATTATGCTGATTTTCTTCAAGAAAGAATGTTGAAGTTCTCCCAGGGACCGGGGAGATGAGGGAGACAGGTGTTGGAAGAACCCAAGGGCAGCAGTGTAGGAGATTCATAAGGTCTCTTCTCTCTAGAAGTGAGTTCTGGACCCTAAAGAAGCCAGAAGCTCTGCCCACCAAGCTGAAGAGTATGTTTCGAGTCCCAGATCTGAAAAGGATGCTGCGAGTGTTTAGAGGTGAGGAGATTCAGGGGACAGCTTTTGGATGTGGAATTATTGTAGCCCAAGCAATAAATAGAATAGAGCGAAGAGTTGATATTTGGGGAGAGTGGTGCAGAGAGAGGTCAGAGAGGGAGGGACATAGCATGCTGCAAAAGATACAGTTCATATTAAAGGAGGAATGAGATGGCCAACTTGCATTTTTACAGAAGTCCCTGCCTCCCCCCTCAATCCATGATGGGGAGACAGCAGACCTGAGACTGTCAGTTCTGTGCAACATGATTGACTCTGATTATCATTACAGAACTGACGGATGTCCAGAGCTACTGGGGTAAGTAGCCAGCATGGCATCTTTGAGCAACATGTCCTTATTCTCTTTCACATGCTCCCCCCCTACTCTGACATACCCACATACTCTAAGGCACGAAGTGTTAATACCATCCCTCCATACCCCCATGTAGTTCCAATTCCTCCACTTCTGTGTTTCCTCTTTTCAGTGTCTTAAGACCCACGTACCTATCCTCCCCTGCTGATGTTGTATCTTTTCCCACAGTGGACGTGACTCTGAATCCACACACGGCTAACTTAAATCTTGTCATGTCTAAAAACCGGAGACAAGTGAGATTTGTGGGTGCCACGCTGCCTGGGTCTTACCTGGAAGAGCATTATGACTGTGGTATCCTGGGCTCCCAACATTTCTCCTCTGGGAAACACTACTGGGAGGTAGATGTGGCCAAGAAGACTGACTGGATCCTGGGGGTGTGCAGTAATTCAGCGGAACCCACGTACTGTTTCAACCAGTTTACGAATAATCGAAATGTTTACTCCAGATATCAACCTCAAAGTGGATACTGGGTGATTGGGCTACATCATAAACATGAATATAGAGCCTATGAGGAATCTTCCACTTCCCTGCTCCTCTCTATGATGGTGCCCCCTCGCCGGGTTGGGATTTTCTTAGACTACGAGGCTGGCACTGTCTCCTTTTACAATGTCACGAACCATGGCTTTCCCATCTACACCTTCTCTAAATATTACTTTCCTAGCACCCTTTCTCCATATTTTAATCCCTGCAACTGTGTGGTCCCGATGACCCTGCGTCGCCCAAGCTCTTGAACATTCTGCCATCTCCACTCACACCTGAGCAGTACCCTCTAGTCTGAGGTCCATCTGTACCTCAGTCTCTCTTTTCTGAACTTCTGTATTCCTGCATTCTCATGCCTTTCACTTTGAACATGTACTCAGTGCTAGAATATACCCAGAGGTGATAGTGAACATCCCTAACTAGTTAATTACAGACCTTTGGATGGGTGGGGGTAGCTTTCAACATGTTACCATTAAGCATGATATTTGATGGAGTTCTTTTTGTTGTTGATTCATGGGATCAAATTTTTAGGAAGTTCTGTTCTATTTTCTATATTTTTTTAATATTGAATGAAAAATTGAATTTCAACAGATACTGTCTATAAGATGGAGATTTCTTGTGTCATTTTTATTCTGTTATTGGAGTACATTGATTTGTTTCCATTTTTAAATGCAACACAAAGTCCTGAAATAAATCACTATTATTCTTCACATGCGATACTGGATTTATTTTTGCTAATACATTGTTTAGGTTTCATTCCCATCTCTGTTTATGAAAGATTTTGACCTGTAATGTTACATTCTTATAACATCATTGTCAGGTTTTATAAAATGCAACAAATGAACAAAGTATTGTATTTTTGTGTAAGTATATATAGGATTGAGTGCTAAAAACCATTATAATGTTAATTTTGATGGCTTTAAATTCAAAGAAAGAAATTTTAATTTCAGTTTTTACTACAACCTTCATGGATTTAAAATTTTAAGTGTAGTGTTTGAAAATTTAAAACAAATCTCCCAAATTCATTGAAGTAGAAAAAGGAGAGAAGAAAATGATAAATCCAAAACAGGTTTTTCTCCCAGAATGGGAGGAAACATACAAAGAAAATAATATAAAGAATTTTAAGGAAGAGAATGATTTTTTCCAGCTTTACCCCCTTTCTTTATGCTCAAATGTGAACAGCTTTGTGAATGAGCTGCTAGGACTTTGGCAGAGGTGCTATATGCTTTTGAGCCAGCTGTAAAAGAAATTATGAGGTGGATGTGAGAGTGGAAACAGAAGTTAGCTAGAGCTGTCCAATATGGTAGCCAAGAGCTACCAGTGGCTGTTGAGCACTTCAAGTATTACTATTATGAATTGAAGTCTGCTGTACATGTAAAATGCACACCTGGTTTTGAGGACTTAGTTTATTTTTTTATATTTATTTATTTCGAGAGACAGAGAGTAGGTGAGAGTCAGAAAGAGAATCCTAAGCAGGCTCTGTGCTTTCAGCTCAGAGCCCCACATGGGGCTCAATCTCATGAACTGCGAGATCATGACCTGAGCTGAAATCAAGAGTCAGATGCTTACCTGGTTGAGCCACCCATGTGCCCCAATGACTTAGTTTTAAAAAAATGTAAGGTATCTTACAACTTTTCTATTGTAGATTGCAATGATAATATTTTGCGTATACGGGATTAAATAAGTATATGTTAACTACACCGGTTTCATTCCACTTTTTTGATGTAAATGCTAGAAAATTTAAAGTTACATATGTGGCTCATGTAGCTTTTCTATTGAATAGCTCTTATTGTAATGCAATTTCTATCCCTATGGGGGCCTTGTATAGGCAGATATGTTCATCTCTACACAGACCTCCTGGCCCTCTGAGGCATTTTTGTAGAAGAAGGTAATGGCAGAGAGAAGATCTCAACATATCTAGATATTTACAATGTGGGAGATCATAGCAAGGGATCATGGCCAGAGAATATGACTGCCTAGTCTGGTCCCTGTCTTTAGCCATCAGTCTGGTGGACTTTTGTAGTTCTTCCATGGTTTGAGGAAATCCTAACAAGTTCATCCTCAGGCTCAGCTCTGGTGTCTGGGGGGAGATGAAGTACAGGATATAATCAGAGCTCAATAATGGCTTGCTGTAGGGCAGGGTTTTACTTGAGAGATGAAATTTGTGGGAGACCAGAGGCCAAGTGCACACTCTTCATCCTGATTTCCATTTCACTTGGAAGAAATGTGAAAGGAGATAGAGCCGGCAAATGGTTGTCCACAGAGCTAGTGGGTGTTCACGGATGAGAAATGATAAAAGGGAATCGGCCTGAGTAATTGCTCCCTTGTCACTTAGTTTCCCAGGAAATAAATTCCAGGGAAAAGGAGTTAGCCCAGCTGTCCTCTGCCAGCAGAAGTGTTCCATGAATGACCGTAGACAATAAGGAAACACATAGTACTAGCTGGGATTGTGTCGGTGAGGTCTGGGGAAGGTTGTCCAATTTGAGATTTGGAGGAATGAGTTTTCAGCCCTGACTCCTGGGGAAATCTGGGCAGAGGCCTACTGGCCTTGACATTTTGGGCACAGCAGGACAAACCTGCTCTGAAAAGTAAATCCAAACACGTAACTTAGGATCAAACACTAAAGACATTTATTTCTTATAAAAATCAAACACGAGTGTAATTAGTGCTGTGTGGCACTGTTTCATGTGAGTTTCATGCACCAAGCTTTCTTCCACCTGAGTCTCTGCCATCCCCAAGGACAGTATTGTCATAAGCATCAAGCCAGCAGAAGGGTAAAAAAGCCTGGAGAGGCAGTTTGCTTCTTAAATTTTTCAGTTATATACGGGATTCGTAATTTCTGCTCACTTTCTGTTGCTGAGAATAGCCATCTGGCCATACCTAACTGCAAGGAAAAATGTAAAAATGTCTAGCCACATGCAATCATGTACAATCAAATTTCAAGGGAAGGAGAGTGCAGATTTTTGCAGAGACCTAGTGGTCTGTTAGGTGGGACAGTCAGGAGTGCCTGGAACCTAAGGCAATTCCTCTTCCTCATTACAAAAGACTCAGGATCTTAGCTTTTTTTCTGGAACCATGTTTATTCCATCTTGTAGCCTAAAACTCATAAAGAAAAGGGGAAGAGATGAGATGTTTTGTTGTCATACGCATAGGCATAAGCTAAGTAACAACCATCTTTTTAAATTAAAGGCCAAGCTATGCTCAAAGTTAAAGGAGATAGAATAAGAGAAAGAGAACTGGTAGAGAGTGTTATCAGGATTTTCAGGAGGTTGGAGACAACCAGATCTGGAATGTATACTCTGATCTGATTGGATGAACTCCTGTACAGATTGTAAGTGGGTTCTGTTCAGTCTCTTATCTTGTCACTGCCAGGAAGACGTCTGCAGAGACTGAGGTACTAATGAGAGCTGAGCTGAGAGGGTTGGGCCTATGGACATACATAAAGACATGAAATAATTCAAAAAGAACTAGAGGAAAAAATATGGATGGACAAAGTTACCTACTTAAATAAATAGATGTTCAGAGGTGGCTGAGTGGCTCAGTCGGTTAAGCCTCCAGTTTCAGCTCAGATCATGATCCCACGGGTTCAAGAGTTTGAGCCCTGCATAATGGCTCTCTGCTGATAGCACAGAGCCTGCTTCAGATACGCTGTCTCCCTCTCTGCCCCTCCTCAACTCATGTGTGCACTCGCTCAAGGACAAAAAGAGATGTTCATTTAGTTACTGAACAATGAAGTTAAAGGGGGAAAAATAGATGTTAAATAATTACAAGGAGCTGAATATCAATAAACTACTGAGATGATTATGGAAAGAAAATGAGAGGTCAGGCTTCCTCTGCCTTCCTTTATTATGATAATTCCATATCACAAGAAGAAGTAGAACCTCTATTCACCAATAATAATATAACGCTTGATAGGAAGACAATGTTACAACATTAGTAAAACTACCATTGTAGAAGATAATATCAAGAGATGTTCTTGAGATTAAAATGTAATAGCACGTTTTGTTGATAAATCCTGCTAAAGAAAAGCTATACCCATACGATTTAAATATTATGGTCATTGGTTTTTCTCCTATAGTCTTGGATTGATGTACTTCTCTAACAAAGTTAATGTCAGCTTCTAAATAAGGTAATTGCAATAATTGTTCTATGCTTATTACTATAGGACATTTGCACACTGACCTGCTAATGTTATCAAAGCCAAAATGAGTCATACAGAAAAAAAAAAGATTACCACAGTGTATTGGAGGAAACTACACAATAACTTAAGGGCTAGAGAGACTTGAGTCATTAAATCATCTTTAATAACCATTGAAGAGGTTCTAAATTTTGTCAATGGACTAAGAGGAATTAACAAAATAGTTCATTGGATAGAGAACAAATTAGGACCAGTCGTACTGCATGTTTGAAGATTAGTTGATATCACAAAACAAAAGGGATTTGTATGTGTTTGTTTTGTTGCTGTTGTTATTATTATTCCTATCAATAAAGCCAATTTGTCTTCATACACAATGTAAGTTTACAGTCTTACTCCAGGGTTACTTGGAGCCTCTTGTTTGTTATTTTAATCTACTACATAAATGTTTAATAGACTTCCCTTTTCTGTATTTCATTTTATGATGGCATTTCAATAGTAGCACTATTGGGTTACATTCCATGCAGCATATCAATGATATCACCTTCTCTTATATATCTTGTGTTTAATTGCAGTGGCTTCTAGAGCAACAAGGGCATCCTTGTGCTACAACAGAATGTTCAGATGGCTCTGTCTTTAGGATCATGGAATAAATCCAAATCCCTGTGACTTCCATGTCAAAGACACATTGGAAGATGGTGATTGGAATGTGTGCCAGTGGCCCTGCGCTGACAGCACAAAACAATCTTTGAGCTTTTGGATCTGCTAAGGAGCATGTATAGTCTTTGAAAATTATACTTTATTAATGGCCACCAACTATTTGATCCATGATCTGTCAATCACAGTACCTAGAGACTATCCTCTTTTAGTTTGGACCAATAATGGATATTCCAAGACAAGTCAGGGAACCATTTGAAATGTAAATGGTATTACAAAAGAGTCAAAAGAAATTCATAATACTCAAAATGTAGGAAAAGACTTCAATAGCTACCTTACCTAAAAATGATACTAAGAAATACGAAAGTTGAATTGTAGTTTGTGTTGACTAAGGTAATGATAAAAAATTTAAGTTGAAAGCTTATATTGGGAAAGAAAGTAAGATATTTCCATATGCATATTTTGACACCACAGTCGGGGATGTCAATTGGAGCTTTAAAGTAAAAGAAGTGAGAAAATCAGCCTAGTACAATGAACCGTATACGTTGTATATGGCTATTGACATATGACATGGTTATAAAACAATGGAGACAAATATAAGATTATTTTGACTCTTGGACCTTGGTTATGGATAACATTGAATGGGTTGAACTCTGGGGAAAACAAAACAGCTTTCAGCTCTGTGTGGTGGTGGCAGTGTAAATTTGGGCAAATGAAAAAAAGATGGTGGCCAGAGCATATTTGCCCAGAGTATAAATTCAAGATCTTGGATTTAATCTGTGAGTAAATGGTCAGCCATGATGAGTTAAGAAACTGGAAAACATTGGGGCGCCTGGGTGACTCAGTCAGTTGAGCAACTGACTTCGGCTCGGGTCATGATCTCACGGTTCCTGGGTTCGAGCCCCACATCGGGCTCTGTGCTGACAGCTCGGAGCCTGGAGCCTGCTTCTGATTCTGTATCTCCCTCTCTCTCTGCCCCTCCCCCACTCGTGCTCTGTCTCTCTTTCTCTCAAAACTAAATAAAATGTAAAAAAAAAAAAGAAACTGGAAAACATTAATTGGATATATTAATCTAGCAGCTGAGTTGAAGATAGACTAGAAGGGGGAAAGCTAACAAAGACTAGAATATCTGGACACTGAAGTGTTTACACTAGTAATATAAACCAAAGGATTACTAGCCCAGTGAAATAGATAAGATCTGGAAAGTGATCCTTTGTATCTCAGTGATAGGCACTGATATAAAAATACTGCCCATGGCATCTGTAATGGCTTGTAATAGTACAAGGCAATGATATTGTCATCACCAATTTTCCCAAATAGGACTTCGAGGTTCAAGAACATTGTCACAGCTCCATGGAATATAGCTGGGAATTGAAGATTTTTTTTGTAACTTACTACACATTCTTTCATCTTCGGTGAGTGGATTAAGGGGCAAAAGACCTTTCTGAACTGAATGAAATTGAGAATGTTTTTCTGACTATGATTAGGGGGTCGGAGAAAGAGCAGAACAAAGGCATTCCCTGCGCAGGTAGCTATGTCCTAACCTTCCTGCTATAGAATGAAGAGTAGGGGTAATAGAACATGGGTTTGGAAATTACTTGTCTGAAATCCCACCAATATTATCCAGGCCACACTCTAGGGCTTCACTTCCATGCCCTCTCTGACTGTGTGTTGAATCTGACATCCCTACCTCCACTTTCAGGAGAGGAGCTTGGTGCTGAACTCAGATAGTGAGAAGTTCAGGATCTGAACTGAGCTATGGTGAAGTTCACAGATACACAACCATCATCATCTCTGCATTGACTTAGTGTGTGACTCAAATATTAGCACACAGTGAGTACGTGTCAACACAGTTGTCTCCCTCTCTGGGTTCTACTCTCCTCATCTCTGCATTTTATTTCTGCAGTAGGAAAATCCCCTCCTGTTTTTGTTCCTATAACTCTCGGTAACGGTGAAACCACTGAAAATAAATCATGTGAAAGAATTGCCAGTAGAGGCTTGTGAGGACCTGCCTGCTGAGGACAACTACCACCAGGTCATTCAGTGGCCACACAACCGCTTTGGGAACACACATCCCTGAGGAAAGCTATCCTGCTGGAGGAGATGGAAGGATTGAAAATAGACACGATAATACTACTGAGGTTGGTGGCCGGCTGTTCATGCAACGCTCGTGAAAAAAATAGCAGGAAAAGGAGATGAATCTGAAGCAGAATAAAAGCCTGAAGAGATTACAAACAGTGGTATTCATTGGATACTTTGGGGGGGAGCAAAGAGAGTTTTTCTACTCTGAGGAAGAATATAGAGGCTAAGAGGTCCAGAATTGGGGTCTGTTGTACAGGTGAAGTTGCATATACTAAAGTGGCTGATTGTTTAGCTCAGGGTCACCGAAGATAATTTCTCAGATGCCTCATGAATCCTTCATTAGCCTTGATCCAGGTACTTTCACAATCCTGGACAATGCACCTCTAGCTCCCCGCTTTGTCTTGCTGAGAAAAAGACCTTTTTTTCAGGGAAGTTCTTATCATCTGCCCAGTATGTCAGGAATGTGCTTACTGATACATCTCCCCGTAAACCATTTCTTTTCCCTTGTTTTCGCAAGGAGTTTGGTCAGTCAGTAGCCCTTTCTCAGATAGGAGCATATCTGACTACTTGGCCATGTTCCTCCAATTAATAGTGAATTTTGTGAGGGCTCACAAAATTATCCTTTTTCTCTGTGTGTTTCCAGAACCCAGTACGCTGAAGCACAGTGTAAGTCTTCAAAATGTTTAACAAAACAACCAAGTGGCAAATATTGGATGAGTGTAATGAAGGATCAGGACAAGGAAATAATAAATAAGCCCCTTTAAATCCTTGGATGTTTATAATAAAAAGGATCGGAGGCCACCGTGGAACGTCATTGGAGGGGCTCAGAGATCTTTGGCACCCTGAGAGCTAAAGAGGGTCCTCATGCCCAGAATATTCATACTGCCCCCAGATAATACTTTCCACTCTACTTGGACAGCCCTTATTTGTGAGTCTAGTGTCGTGGTATGCTGGTAAACCAGCTCACCAATAAACAAACAAATAGAAAAATAAAAAAATGAATAAACAAATAGATTAAAAAAATGAATAGAAACAGGGCCCTAATTTGTAGTATTTGCCAATTTTCATGGTGCCTATTCTCCTACTATGGCCAATTTCACATTGTCAGTGTAATGTCACAGAATGCTGCGTTTGAGAGACCTGCACACAGTTGACTTTGCCAGCCAGTGACTGTGGCGCTAGCATACAACTGCTCTAGTCTTTCCAACTCTGTCAACTTCACTGTCGACGACAGACCTAATATTGCTAACCACCTGCCTTAGATCCAATAACATACAGTCTGGCTAGGGTCTTCCACCCTGAAATTATACCCCACAGAAAGAAAATATCACCTATTTGCTTCAAGTGGAGTTCCTGTGGGTTACGATGGCATGAATCACCACAGGAATTATCAGAGTGATGGGTGAGTTTATATATTTGCCTCAAGGTCTCAAGGACAGCTATTACCCCAGGGAGCCCAGAAGCAGAGCCGCCTTTTAGTATCTCTCCCTCTGACCCACATCCATAGGTCAGATATTTATGGCTTTCCAAGCCTGCGCATCCCCTCCTTCACAATACCATCCCCAAATCAGGTTTACACATATTAGCATTGTTAGCATTAGTGCACCAAATAGTCTTGTTTCCATTTGAATGGGAGTTAGTAAAGATTCATCCCGTTTTAAATCAGCACAAATAATTTGAAAATCCGTATATGTTTAAAACACTAACTCTAAAAAAATACATTCCTTCATAATTTAGAAAAAACTTGAACTTAAATACATGCCTTAGTGAGCAAGTCATTTAAACTTTGGCATTTTTGATAACGCTTTAATATTTATGTGAGAAGATTTACATTTTTTCTTAATCTGTTTACATTACCTTTGTGAGTCAGGGTTACTAGGCTGTCTGCTATTAAAAAAAAACAAAACAAACAAACAAACAAAAAAAACCAACAAAATATCTCCACAGGAAATTTTAAGTGTTGGACAAAATGTAACCCTTGTGCAGTGCTGGTAGGTGCAGGTGTTATGAAAAACAGTATGGTGGTTCTTTAAAAAAAAATTAACAATAGAATTACCACATGATCCAGCAAATCCACTCTGGGTGTATATCCAAAAGAATTAAAAGTAGGGTCTCAAAGAGATATTTGTATACCTGTGTTCATAGCAGCATTATGGGTAATGGGCGAAAGGTGAAAGCAACTTAAATCGTAACCAGTGGATGAATGGACAAACGTGATGTGGTTGCAATATTGTGATTTATTAGAAATGTATGTATTTGGTCATCCAGACAACCAAAATATATTCCTCATATGTATTTGGTCTTCTTTCCAGGTTCCTGACTCACAGCTCCTAAAACCCTTGGAATTTCCTGTGATTAAGTGCAATAAAGATGTCTTTAGTTATGTTAATGGAGGTGACTTTTGGACACCACCCAAGAAGCTGGTAGCCAGGAAGACTAACTTGTGATTAGAGAGTAGGAACTTTCAGTCCCACCCCTGACATCCTGAGGGGTTAGAGGTTGAATCAGCCAATAGCCGATGACTTAGTCAATCATGACTTTGAATGAAGCTTCTATAAAAACCCAAAAGGACTGGGTGAACAGCAGGTGTTTGGGGCAAAGTGGTGCACTCAGAGAGCTTGGAATTTCCTCGCTTTTTCTCCATACCTCATCCTACACATCTCTTCCATGAGGATGCTGATTCCATCCTTCAGCTGACAAATGTAAGTGTTTCCCTGAGTTTAAAAGAACCTAAGGAGGAGGTTGTGGTTGTACAAGTCAGAAGCCCAGGTAACTGCCTGGGACTTGCACCTGGTGTCTCAAATGGGGGCAGGGGTAGGTAGTCTTGTAGGACTGAACGCGTAATCTGCAGAATCTGATGCTATCTCTGGGAAGGTGGTGTCAGAATGAAGTTAATTCTTGGACACCCTGGTCGTTGCCTAGAATTGCTTTGTGTTCTGTGGAGGACCTCCCCCATGTTGGAATTGGGTCTGAGAACCTGTAAATGAGTTGTTTCTACATATAATAGATTATTCAGCCTTCAAAAGGAAGGAAATTCTGACACATGCTACAAAATGGATGAAACCTGAGGACATTTTGACAAATAAAATAAGCCAGCCATAAGACAGACAGTGTATGATCCCACTTATATGAGATATTGAGAGTATTCAAACTGATAGAGACAAAAAGAATTGTTTGCCAGTGGCTGGGGGGAAGCGGGGAATGAATAGTTGTTTAATGACTATAGAGTTTCAGTTTTGCAGATGGAAAGTTCTGGAGATCGATTGCACAACAGTGTGAACATACTTAATACTACTGAACAGTACATTTAAAAATGATCAAGATGGTAACCTTTATGTTATATACATTTATCACAATGAAAATTTATTAAAAATTTAAAAACAGTTATGAAATGGATGGGTAAAATATGATTCTATCATAAATTGATGTATTTTGCATCCATAAAATCGTATGTTTGAAATATAATAACTATTATAAATCTCTATAAAAGATATAGTTTGGTTATGAATGTAAAAAGATATATATAAAAGAGCAAAGAAAAAGTAAATTAAACCTCACTAGCAACAGTTGTCCTTTTTTTTGCATTTCATTACTATTATTTTAAAGTGACAGTTTCAGGGGGCACCTGGGTGGCTCAGTCGGTTAAACATTTGGTTAAACATTTGACTTTTGGTTTCTGCTCAGGTCACCATCTCACGTTTTTCTGAGTTTGAGCCCTGCCTCAGGCTCTGTGCTGAGAGTGCAGGGTCTGCGTGGGTTTCTCTCTCCCTTTTTCTCTGCTCCTTCCCCACTCGTGCTCACTGTCTCTGTAGAAATGAATGAATAAACTTAAAAAAAATTAAAGTAAAAATTTCATGATTTTATATGATTTAAAAAAAATCAGTCAACAGTATATTTTTGGCAAAAAGTCAATGAGTATAAGGATGCAGAAGTAGTAGAAGTGCATGGCATGACAAATGAGGGGTGAAGGATGAATTATACACTGTGTCTGAGGAGCAGTTATGAAAAATGAAATGGGAAATATTGCTGTAAATGTAGCCTGTAGCGAAATGCCTCACCTCCTGAGGTACCAGGCTGAGGTGGGAATTCTTGATAAATTCCTCGATGAATTGAATAGTGAGAGGCTCCCAAATCCCATTCCCTGGCATCATCCAACACCAATAAAACATTCTGAAACTCTACCAAACTCTCCCTGATTGGGGAATCACCAGATTTCAGGGTATCCAAGCACCTTAAATGACACCCAGCAACTGAAGTCACGTATTTCTATTGCTCAAAGTTTATTCATTCTACCATATTTCATTCGATAAATATTTATCATGTGCCTACTGTATGCCAAGAACAGTTCATGTTTATGCTGTAAAGAAGCAACTAGGGGCACCTGGGTGGCTCAGTTGGTTAAGCGCCCAACTCTTGGTTTCAGCTCAGATCATGATCTCCCAGTTCTGAGTTTGAGTCTCTGACTCCCTCCCTATCTTCCCCTCCCTGACTTGTGCTCTCACTCTCTCAAAAATAAATAAACATTAAAACAAATTTTTTTTAAAGCAAAATCCTTACCTTTATGGTTGTCAGCTGGTATGCTTCTCTTGTCCTCTGTGTGATCTCTCTCCACATGTTCTCTGATTCATTTGTCTATCCTCAGCTTTTTAAATGGCTGCTGGCCTCCAAGAGGGCAAAATGGAAGTTGCCAGGTCCATATGCCTTGGAATGCACACCTCATTTCAAGTCTATTTTATTGGCCAATGCAAGTCATAAGGTGATCCCAGATTTGATGGGTTAGAGAATAGACTACACCTCATGATTGGGGGAATTGGTTTGTGTGTGCAGCCAAGGGAAGAATTATTGGCAGCCATTCTTGCAAATGGCCACACTCGATAAACAATCAGAATGACAGATGGCAATGGTACAACCACCATGAGGGAACTTTTAATACCTAACAAATCTATGAATACATTTATTCTTTGACCTTGATAGTTGTACTTCTCATAATTAACCATAAGATTTATCGGTAGAATTTTCCAACTAAAGATGTGAGAGGAAAAGAAAAAAAAAAGTGAAGAGCCCCTCAGGTGCTGATGGAACAATGCCAGAAGGTCTAACATATGTAGTTGGGATCCCAAAATTGAGATGAGAGACTGAGGTAGAAAATAATTTTGGAAGTAATAATTACTGGAATTTTCCAAATTATATGAAAGTCATACATTTACAGATTACAAAAGCTCATTGACCCTCAAAGAGAATACAAATCAATAAACTGTGTCTGGGTATGTCACAATCACACTAAAGAGATAAAGTGAAAAATCTTAACAGCCTCCAAAGGGAGCAGGCAAATAAAATACACATGTTTAAAGTAATTAAGACTCACACCTCTTCCACTAACTGTTAAGCATGTTAACAGTTTATAAATGCTCATATACTCTTGGGCAATACTTAAACATCATTATTCATGATTCTAAAATTTCCAACTTATTAAAATCCAGGGGATGAATATAACTTCAACCTAAGTCTTTTTGTGAGGAAAAAAGCTCTACAAATAGAAATCATTGGTACATAGTAATTGTGAGTATTTAATATTCCCTTTGAAAATGAGTCAACATTCATTAAATAAGCCTCTAGCAAGACTAGATTAGGTAGAAAAGGCTTTCTTATCAGAGCATCTTGAGAGAAGCAAGACAGTAAGAGGGTCAGGGGGAAGGGAGGGTAATGGGAAATGATTTTAGAGACCCAGCCCATTTGGGAAGAAGGTGAGGCTGGTGGAGACCTGCTCTGTCCCCTGAGCCCTGGTATAAATACTTCCCTCCAGAGTTCCACAAGAGAGGATAAACAGCCCAACTCCTGACCCACCAGCCAATTTTTATTATGGATCTCATGGCCTCTGTTCCTGGAGACTCAGCCTAAGGTTGGTGAATGAATTAGACATCTGGGGGTGGAGAGGTTCCAAGATCCACGTAAGGACTGGGCTGGTGTTCTGTCCCCGAAAGGCCGGAGGTGATGGGCCTCTTGGAGGCTATTGATACATCTGGACAAAGAATGGTAAAGACCAGAAACACAAATCTGATTGGTTCTAGCAGCTGTGGAAAGTGAGGTCTGGGAGGGTAGCTGAGAATGTATGGGCCAGATGGAAGTTCCTGTAGGGTGGCAAATCAGGAGAAGCAATCCAGTTAATGGCAGGTGCCCTCATAGTTCTACGAGAGATGAGAAAACAGAAAACACATTTACTTAGACTATGGACCCCTCCTGGAAAACCATGAAAAGAGCCTTGAGGATGGCAGCAAACTGGTCACCTGCCCCAAGCCAGATGTTGGAGGGAATTTTGGGAAAGGGGCCAGGGCATCTCGGCGGGTGTGAAAAACTAGGAGGCGATTTTCCTCCCCAGAAAGAAAAATCGCAGCACCAAAAGAGGGAGCTGGAGTGGAAGAAATAGTTAGTGAGCATAAGATTTATCTTAGCCCCTGAGCTAGATATTTTAAGATACCTCGTCATTTAACATCTTCAGGAACCCCAGGATGAAGGTATTTTATTATTGATTCCATTTCTTCTTCATTCTGGTGAAAACAGGATTAGACATGGCTGTCTTCTCAGGAGGTGCCCTCTGAGCCCATTACACCTGTAACATTTTACTGATCTCATCTGCTTATCTACCCACAATTCTCTCAATCTATAAGCCCAGTTAGGACTCAAGCACAGGACATGATGTCTGAAAAACAGCCCATGCTCCAAATAAGCTTGCTGAATGATTAAGCTAATGAATGAAGGAAGGTGTATTAGGAAACAAATGGTAAAATTACATGTTAGTTTCTATCAGAAGAATCTTACAAATGTCAAGTACTGCAACTCCCCATCCCCAGAAATAATGCCTTTCTTTTTCTACTTTCAGTCATTTCTAGGCTTAGCTCCCCAAGGTATGAACATGAGACACACAAGCCCTGTTACCTCTTGAAGTTCTCTTGATTCTCTTCACAAGTAAGCAAACTGTATACACTGAAGTCGGAGAAATTTCAAACTCATTTCTATCAATTATTGATTGGGAAATTGGACAAGAGTTTCATATTCTCTGAGTCCCTCTTTAGGTGTGAAATGGAGACAATATCCACTCCCTAGAGTGGATGTCTGCTCCCTACATGAAGAGCATACAAAATGCCATGTATAATGTGCATACTGCAATTCCTGGCATAAAACAATGCTTAATAAATATTAGTTTAATTCCTCTGTGGCTGTATTACATTCAGATCCATTCTATTCCTGGAACCCAACTTACCTTTTAGCATCCAATCTCTTCAATTACTATTCCAATAAACCTTCAAGGGTTATCATTCAACACTAATAGCTTTAAGACATCTGATGGCTGTGTCCTGTGTGAAGGGTGAGGTCTAAGTATGAAGTTGTGATCAGGTTCTTCACTGCTTGTGCAAGTCCCTATGCACCTGTCACCCTACGCTGGAAGTGTTTCATGAACATACTGTGCATTGATTGGTATGCTCACCTTTTCTTATGCTGCCTCTTGTCTACTAAATTAGTCAGTTTCAAGTATCTTTTTACACTCTTCCCAGTCATGAATAATGAGTTTCTCTATTTATGCATAATCCTCTTTGAAAGTGAAATACAGACAGTAATGTCTCTGACTTTGGTTAGTTGGAGGTAAGGATAATTGACTGTCACTCACTGTGGTGCAGACCATATCCTTTATCCTTGCATATTTCCTATTTGCATGTTCTGAGAAGATGAAGAGTGTGAGATATGACAAAAGTCTTAATATTCACAAGGAATATTAGAATAATTCTTTCATCTCTTTGTGAACAGAAAGTGAGATCCCAGGTCATCTGCTCCAAGCATGACAACCATAAACCACACTGCTGTTAGCCATACAATCTTCCACTTCCTGGGCATCCCTGGGCTAGAGGACCAGCATGTGTGGATTTCCATCCCCTTCTTCGTTTCCTATGTCATCGCCCTGCTTGGGAACAGCCTGCTCATCTGCATTATCCTCACAAAGCGCAGCCTCCATGAACCCATGTACCTCTTCCTCTGCATGCTGGCCGGAGCAGATGTTGTCCTCTCCACGTGCACAGTACCTCAGGCCTTGGCCATCTTCTGGTTCCGTGCTGGGGAGATCTCCCTGGATCGCTGCATCACTCAGTTCTTCATCATCCACTGCACTTTCATGTCTGAGTCGGGGATCTTGCTGGTGATGGCGTTTGACCGCTACATTGCCATATGCTACCCACTGAGATACACCACTATTCTTACACGTGCACTGATTGGAAAAATTGGCGTGACTATAATTCTGAGAAGTTTCAGTACACTTTTCCCCATAGTATTTCTTTTGAAAAGATTGACTTTCTGCCAAAATAATATTGTTCCACACACCTTTTGTGAACACATTGGCTTGGCCAAATATGCTTGTAATGACATTCGTGTGAACATCTGGTATGGATTTTCCATCCTAATATTAACAGTGGTTTTAGATGTGGTGCTAATTTTTGTTTCCTATGTGCTGATTCTCCGTGCTGTCTTCCACATCCCTTCCCGAGATGCTCGCCACAAAGCTCTTAACACATGTGGCTCCCATGTCTGCATCATTGTCCTCTTTTACAGCCCCGCGATCTTCACAACCCTTACTCAGCGGTTTGGACGCCACATTCCTCCTCATACCCACATCTTGTTGGCCAACATCTGCATGCTTGCCCCACCTATGCTGAATCCCATCATTTATGGGATTAAGACCAAGCAAATCAGAGAGCAGGTGGTTCACGTGTTGTTTACAAAGCAGAAATCACTTTGGTTGAAGAACTGAGTTTTCGGAATCTCTAGCCATATGTGAAGTGGTCTGTGGAAGTGGTAGGTGGGAGAGATAAGCTGAAACACCAGGAGAAAGCTCAGTGGGTTCTGTCTCTGGAGCAAGACCACCAGGGAGGTTGGAGGACTCACTCCTTCATTGTCAAAACAACTGAGCTCAGCACCATGTTGGACTGAGCAAGCCCGCTCCTGCAAAGACCCTGGGACAGGATGCATTGATTTTCAGAAGTCATATGTCCTTAATGACTCTAGGATGATCTTTAGAAATGGATGAAGTGAGAGCCGTGCTCTGGCCTGGGATTTTGCCCAGCTATTTCTCACTGAGTTTCTCAAGCTCTGAGACATCTCCTGATGTTTCTAGACAATCACATACAAACCTCTGCTCCTTAATGGCCTTCATTCTGGCTAATGATATTCTTAGAATCAGTGATCCCTGTGTTTTGCAGTTATTCCTATTACATTATAATTTATATCCGATCAGCATGCATGTCTGTAATAAGAGAAAATAAATGAATTGTGTTTTGTATTTGGCAGAAAAACCCCTGAGGAGACTGAGGGGATTGAAACTGGTCTCTCCTGTAGTTTCTGGGGGTGATGTGTGCTGGGAACAGGGACCCTCCTATCTCAATGTCAGGCTATGTTCTTCAATGATCCCCTCCTCAGCAGGGCATTCAAGGCCTTTAATGACCTGATTTCTGACTTCCTTTATAGCAGCACTGCCATGTCACCTCCAAGCAACCCGAGCATCAGACACACTGGGCCATTAATGCCTCACCTTCCCCAGATCATGCCATGCTCTCCATGTCCCTGATCTGCCTTGGGATAACCTCCATCAGCTTGTGGAAAACTCCTATTCCTCCTTCCATGCCCACCTCTCATCTCTTCTCTTCTGTGGTCCTTTCCCCAACCACATCTCCTGCCCAGTGTGCTCTTTAGTTGATAATTCCTTCCTGAGCAAGATAGTGTGTTGTCCATATTTCATTTTAAAATATGTATCTTTTTAAAAATCTATGTTTCTTGTAGAAAATATTAGAAATTAAGAAAAAAGACAAACATGAAATGGAACTCATAAACCCATAAACTTAACAGCCCCTGAACAATTTTATTGTTAAAATTTTGTCTTTTATGGCTATCTACCCATATCTATATACTTCTATATCTGCATGTACACCTGTCTCTGAGTCTGTGTTTGTATTTCATCTCCGTCTGTATCTAAAGCTTGATCTACTCCTTTATCTACCTGGAAAATAGTATCATACGATACATAAACAGAATACTGATTGTACTATATATGTTTCTTTTCCACTATGTGTAACTAGTTTTCTGGCAGTACTTGTTGGCATTGTTTCTAATACACATGCATTTATACAATCAATTACTATGCCTATGAAGTAGTTTACTCCAGAGTGTTACTATATTTAATGAAGCATTATTATTTTAAGCCCTTTTTGCATAGCATTATGACTATATATTTACAAATTTAAGGCTCATTTCTATTTGCTGCTTAAGTTTACAGACCAGATATGTTTAGATAAATTATTTGTAAGCAACAGTAAAACCTTGGATTGTGAGTAACTTGTTCTATGAGTGTTCTGCAAGACGAGTAAACATTTCCAATAAATTTTAACTTGATAAATGAGCAATGTCTTGCAATTGGAGTAGTACGTGACGCCCAATGTCACATGATCACAACTGAGCCAAGGGTTCTTGAAATTTGCTTTGGTATACGAGTGCTCTGGATTACAAGCATGTTTCCAGAACGAGTTATGCTCACAAATCAAAATTTTACATATTGTCTTTTAATATAAGATGTAAATACTCAATGTAAGACAATTGGAAAACAACAAAAATATAAAGAAAATCCCTAGTCAGGAGGAAACCACTGGTAACAGTTTGGTGTATTGCTTTACCTTCATTGTTCTTTGTATATATATTTTCATACATTTTAAATATTATTGGACATTTGGAGCTTTCCATTTTTAACTATATAAATAAGACTTCCCTGAACATACATCTTACTCTGGGTATTTCAATTTTTTATTTTCAGGATGGAGTCCTAGATATGCTCTTGCAGATTTTATAGATTTTTTTTTTATGAATCTTATAAAAATGTCCTCAGAAAGGATGAGGATAATTTATCTCTGCACTAATAATGGAGTCGCACAGTTTTCTTTAATTTTTTTTTTTGCCATTTAAAAGGACAAAAATATTATACTGCAATTTTTTTTATTTTAGCTTGTTTTATTTTTTAGTTTTTTAAATTTACATCCAAATTAGTTAGCATTAGTGCAACAATGATTTCAGGAGTAGATTCCTTAGTGCCCCTTACCCATTTAGCCCATCCCCCCTCCCGCAACCCCTCCTGTAACCCTCAGTTTGTTCTCCATATTTATGAGTCTCTTCTGTTTTGTCCCCCTTCCTGTTTTTATATTATTGTTTCTCTTCCCTTATGTTCATCTGTTTTGTCTCTTAAAGTCCTCATATGAGTGAAGTCATATGATTTTTGTCTTTCTCTGACTAATTTCACTTAGCACAATACCCTCCAGTTCCATCCACATAGTTGCAAATGGCACGATTTCATTTTTTTTTTGATTGCCAGGGAATACTCCATTGTGTATTGTGTATACATAGATGTATGTATATATATACCACATCTTCTTTATCCATTCATCCATCGATGGACATTTGGGCTCTTTCCATACTTTGGCTATTGTTGATAGTGCTGCTATAAACATGGGGTGCATGTGTCCCTTCGAAATAGCACACCTGTATCCTGTAAATAAATGCCTAGTATGCAATTGCTGGGTCGTAGAGTAGTTCTATTTTTAGTTTTTTGAGGAACCTCCATACTGTTTTCCAGAGTGGCTGCACCAGCTTGCATTCCCACCAACAATGCAAAAGAGCTCCTCTTTCTTCGCATCCTCACCAACATCTGTTGTTGCCCGATTGTTAATGTTAGCCATTCCGACAGGTGTAAGGTGGTATCTCATTGTGGTTTTGATTTGTATTTCCCTGATGAAGAGTGATGTGGAGCATTTTTTCATGTGTCGGTTGGCCATCTGGATGTCTTCCTTGGAGAAGTGTCTATTCATGTCTTTTTCCCATTTCTTCACTGGATTATTTGTTTTTTGGGTGTTGAGGTTGGTAAGTTCTTTATAGATTTTGGACACTAACCTCTTATCTGATATGTCATTTGCAAATATCTTCTCCGATTCTGTCAGTTGCCTTTTAGCTTTGCTAATTGTTTCCTTAGCTGTGCAGAAGCTTTTTATTTTGATGAGGTCCCAGTAGTTCATTTTTGCTTTTTTTCCCTCGCCTCTGGAGACGTGTTGAGTAAGAAGTTGCTGTATACTGCAATTTTTACTTATATTTTTAATTGATATTGAGGTTAAACATACATTAGATGACCATATTTCATCTTATAAAGTAATAGTAACAATCATTTGTGTACTTACTTTACAGGTCCCATGCAAAACATTTTATATACATTACCTCACATCACCTTCACTTGCACTTCATAAAATAGGTATTACAGATGGGGAAACAGAAACTCTACCAAGGAAAATGTCAGAGGCAAAGACAAATCCATTTTATTTTTATTTGTCAGGTTGTGCTCTTGACTACTAAATCCCCCAGATGATTTTAGTTATTTTTGGTTTTGCCATTTAACTCTCAATACTCTGGTTTCTCCTCATCTCTTTTCATTAATTTTAAAATGTATTACAACAATACATGTTTTCAGTCTCATTTTTAAGTATTTATCCATTATGTCTAGATAAATTTTTATTTTTATTGTTTTTATAAACTGATCTAAATATTTAACATTTAAATACATTAATAGCTATATTTATGTCTTTTCTGTCTTTTTCCATTTCTTAATCATAGAAAACTCACTATAAGCAAGGATTTGAGTATTATTCATATTAATTTCACTACTTTCATTTTCTCATCTCTAAATTAGGATTACTTTATAAACATTATAGAGTTCTTATGGGGATTAAATGGGTTACTATATGTGATATGCTTAGAATGTCGTTAAGCGTATACTTATGTATATTTGCTATTATAATTATTGCTTTTTATTTTCATTCGTCTTAAGATACCTTTTTTCACATTTAACAACTGCAAAACATCTTTTTTAAATTAGTTAATTAATTAATTAATTTAATTTGAGAGAGAGAGGGTGCATGCAAGCAGAGGAGAAGGGCAGAGGGAGAGAGAGAGAATCCCAAGCAAGCTCCATGCTTAGCATGGAGCCCAATGCAGGGCTCCATCCCACAACCCTGGGATCATGACCTGAGCTGAAATCAAGAATTGAACACTTAACCAACTGAGCCACCCAGGCGCCCCTACAAAACATCTGTTAATTTTGAATTAATTAGGGACACCGGGGTGGCTCAGTCGGTTGGGCGTCAGACTTTGGCTCAGGTCATGATCTCACGGTTTGTGGGTTTCAGGCCCTCGAAAGGCTCTGTACTGACAGCTGAGAGTCTGAAAACTGCTTTGGATTCTGTGCCTCCCTCTCTCTTTGCCCCTCTCTCGCTCATGCTCTTTCTTTCTTTCTCAAAAATAAATAAACATTAAAAAAATTTAAAAATAATTGTATATTCACAGAAAGTTGCATAATAACTATGTACTGGGAGTTCATGTTTCTCTCTATCAACCTGTTTTCTCCTATGGTAACACCCCATGTTAGTTAACACAATATCAGAACTGTAAGGTTGACATTGGTACAAACCACAGAACTTACTAGACTTTATCAGTTTTATGTGTACGATTTGTATGTGTGCTTGTGTGTGTATAGTTCTTTGTGTGTGTGAGTGTGTGTGCGCATGTATGCCTGTAGTTCTAAATAATTCTATGATGTTAGATTCACAGAACCTCCACCATAGTTATGATACAGAATTATTCATCACCACTTATGATACCTTTTGTTGCCTTATCCACATCCCTCTCCTTCCATACCTAGCCCCTGGCAATCACTAATTGGGTGTTCATCTCTAAAATTTTGTTATGAATGATACGTAAATGGAATCATACAGCCCATAACCTTTAGAGACTGGGTTTATTTCACTCAACATAATTTGCTTGGTATTCATCCACATAGTTCTGTGTATCAGTAGTTTATTTCTTTTTATTGTGTAGAATTCCCTGTTATTCTACCATGGATGTACAAAGGGTGTACCGTAGTGTTTTTAAACATTCATATGTTAAATGACGATTCAGTTGTTTCCAGTTTGGGGCTATGAATTAAGCTGCTATGAACACTCATGCATAGGTGTTTGTGTAGATGTAAGTTTTCATTTCTCTGAGATTAATGCTTCAGTGTGCAATTCTGGGTTGCACGCTAACTGAATATTTAATTTCATAAGAAACCACAAGTCTGTATTCCTGCTCTACCGGTACACGTGAGTGATCTAGTTTCTTTGTATCCTCACCAACATTTGGTGTCCTAGTTTTTTTTTTTTTTTGTCGTCGCTATTTTTTATTTCAGTCACTCTGATAGCTATGCCATTGTGGTTTTAATGTGCATTTCTCTAATTGCTAATGATGTGGCATTTTCCATGTGCTTGTTTGTCACATTTCTCCTCAATGAAATATCAGTTGTGTAATTTGCCTGTTTCCTAGTTGAATTCATTGTGTTTTTACCACTAAGTTTTAAGGATTCTTTACATATTGTAAATGTAAGTCCTTTGGCAGATGTGTGGTTTGCAAATAATTTTTCCAGCCCATAGCTTGTCTTCATTCTCTTAATGGGACTTTCTCAGAGTAAAAAGTTTTAATTTTTAAAACTTTTTAAAGTTTTTAAGTTGATAAGCCCAGTTTATTGATTTTTTTCCTTTTACGGGTTGTGCTTTTGGTGTCATCTTAAAACTCTTCATCTTGCTCCAGGTTTGGAGAGATTTTCTTCTGTTTCTTCCAAATGTTTTATGAGTATTCATTTTATATTTAAATCTATGATCAATTTTGAGTTAACTTTCTTTCCTTCCTTCTTCCCTCCCTCCATTTCTCTCTCCATTTTTCTTCTTTCCTTCCTTTCTTCCTCCTTCCTTTCTTCTTCTTTCTTTCTTTCTTTCTTTCTTTCTTTCTTTCTTTTCTTTCTCTTTCCCTCATTCTATCTTTCTTCCGCTTTACCTCCTTTCTTCCCTACCCTGCCCTTCCTTTCCCTTCCCTCCCCTTCCCTCCCCTTCTTTTTGGCCTATGATTGTTCATTGCTCCAGCACCATTTGTTGACAAAAGCTGTTCTTCCCCCATTAAATTACTTCTGTATAATTAATTGCCCAAAATCAGGTGGACATATTATGTAGGCCTGTTTGGGGTTTACTATTCTGTTCCAGTGATCTCTGCATTTATCCTCTGCCACTGACACACTATTGTTGATTATTATGGGCTAAATAGTTAGCTTTAACTTCAAGTAGAGTGATTTCTCACACATCATTCTTCTTTAAAATTGTTCTATGTATTTCAGGTCCTTTGCTTCTCCTTATAGATTTTAGAATAAGTGGGTCTATGACTACCAAAAATGTTGCTGGGATTTTGATAGGAATTTCATTAGATATATAGATGAAATTTGGAAAGATTGATATATGATCTTTTTACTATGCTGAGTCTTCTGATTCATGAACCTAGTATGCCTCTCCATTTATTTACATCTTCTTTGGCTTATTTCATCAGCATTTTCTAATGGTCAGCATACAGATCCAATGCATATTTTGCTAACTTTATACGTAAGCACTTTTTTCTTTAGATGTATTTGAAAATGGTACTTTTTCATTTCAATCTCCACCTATTTTTTAGGATATGAGAGGAATATGCAAACTCAGAGTTTGCTGACTTGAGAAAACAGACACTACAAATAAAGATATAAATAAGCATTTGAATAACACTTGTGATAATGGAGGACCTTGTTGGGTCCCATGGTCAAAGATACCTACCTGAAGAAGGAGACTTTAATGACAGATATGAAGGATTAGTTGGACTTGGTTAAGTAAATTAGGAGGCGCAGAGAGTTCAGGAGACAAAACCACATGACATGAGAAGGAGCTTGGCTCTGGTGAGGTACTGTAAGAGGGGCAGCAGGAATGGAATACAATGATCGGCTTTAACTAAGACCAGAAGCTCTCCGTGATCCCTTCACTAAGTGCCAGGTAGACATTGTTAATAAATTAAGCTTAAGGGGCACCAGGGTGGCTCAGTGGGTTAAGCGTCCGACTTTGGCTCAGGTCATGATCTCGTGGTTCCTGAGTTGGAACCCCACACATCAGCCTCTGTGCTGACAGTATGGAGCCTGCTTCAGATCCTTGGTCTCCCTCTTTCTGTTCCTCCCCCATCCATGTGTGTGCACATGAGCGTGTTCTCTGTCTCTCAAAAATAAATATTAAAAAAATTGAGGGGCGCCTGGGTGGCGCAGTCAGTTAAGCGTCCGACTTCAGCCAGGTCACGATCTCACGGTCCGTGAGTTCGAGGCCCGCATCAGGCTCTGGGCTGATGGCTCAGAGCCTGGAGCCTGTTTCCGATTCTGTGTCTCCCTCTCTCTGCCCCTCCCCCATTCATGCTCTGTCTCTCTCTGTCCCAAAAATAAATAAACGTTGAAAAAAAAAATTAAAAAAAAATAAATAAATAATATTAAAAAAATTGAATTAAATTGTAACCTAAAAGCAATGGACACCCAAGGAAATGTTTTGTTTTCAAACATGGCGTGATCATATTTCCATTGTAGAAGATAATTTGGTTGTTCTGTGAAGATGTATATTGGGTATGTAGAGTGTGTTAATCAGGAAAATCATCAGGAGGCCATAGGGCAGAAAAGAGGTGATGCCAGTGTGGAAAATAGTGTTAGAATGAGAACGAAAAAAAGTAGATGGAGTTTTAGATATATATCTTCTGATGCATGTGAGGGTGGGTGGTTTCTTGTATTTGTGTGGGTTTGTGTGAGGGGCCCCAGTGGAGGGAGAGCGGTGCCCAGACATGACTGAGACCATGCATGTCTCCTTCACTGTCTTGCCTCTCCAGCCTGCCCACAGCACCCACATTCATTATTAATCCTATCTCTTCTGGAATCTCTGAACTGACCTTAAATCTAGGCTTACAGTACAGTCCTTCTGGCTATGCAGTTTGTGAGAGGGGTATTTGTCACGTGTGTGTGAAAAAAGGTATGTTGCAGTGTGAAACATAGCTCATAACTGAGGTGATCTATTTATCTAAATCTATAGCTGTTGATTGATTTTATCCTGGCTTCCTTTCTTATGCTTTGAAATGAATCCTTTTAGAATGCAGTTTGGTTTATTTTAAACATTGTTACCGGGTGGCTTTATTTCAAGAAATAGAGTAAGTTGATTAGAAAATCACAGATAATGAAAAAAAAAATTAATATTTATTTATTTTGAGAGAGAGAGACAGAGTGTGAGTCGGGGAGGGGCAGTGAGAGAGGGAGACACAGAATCTGAAGCAGGCTCCATGCTCCAAGCTGTCAGCACAGAGCCCGACGCGGGGCTCAAACTCAAAAACTGTGAGATCATGACTGGAGCCGAAGTCAGCCACTTAACTGACTGAGCCACCCAGGTGCCCTAATCATAAATAATTTTAAAATTTGATCTGATTATAAAAGAATTCATCATTATAAAAAAAAAAACTAAACAAACTTTATTCTAAAACAAAAACTTCCTTATATCTTATTTCTTGCTGCCTTTTTAAGCAAACTGAACATAATAGTTAAAAGTGATTTGATATTCATTTTCTAGGTGTAGAATTAACATAAAATTGTCTTATTTGATGTTTTCTCAGCTTCTTAGATCTCTGATTTGATGTTGGCTGGTTTTTTTTTTTTTTTGTTTTTTGGGGTTTTTTTTTTTTTTTTGGAAAATTCTTAGCCATTTTTACTTTGAATACTTTTTGTGATCCTGGTCCATTCTCTTTTTTTCTCCTGGTATTCCAGTTAAACATATATTACATATTAGGAAATTGACCCACAATTCTTTGGATATTTTCTTTTCTCCCCCCTTTTCATTCCTTTTTCTCTTGCATTTCATTTTATTATGGGTAATTCTTTAGACATATTTCATAATGGTTCTTTCACCTTCCCTTTGCCAGAGAAAAGGCAAGATTTTCTTTTCCCCCCTTGGCTCTTCATTAGTGGACCTGATTTGGTTTTCTTGGAAATAAATTCCCGGACTGTGTGAGGTAGTCCCCTAACTTGGTTTCTCCCAGGAATTTCTCACTCTCAAGCTATCCAGGCTTGGCCTCTAGCAATTCATTAAATTATCATTTTAGGGGGACCTGGGTGGCTCAGTTGGTAAGTGTCCCACTCTCAGTTTCGGCTCAGGTCATGATCTCATGGTTCCAAGTTCGAGCCCCACATTGGGTTCTTGTGCTGACCTTCTCTCTCTCTCTCTCTCTGCCCCTCTTCCACTCATGCTGTCTCTGTCTCTTTCTAAATAAATAACTAAAAAAATTATAAAAAATGAAATTACATTTTAATGCACCTATTAGTTGATGACTCATGCAACTTCTCTAGGTAAGTAGATGGAGACTGTTATTGTCTGCATTTACCTATCTTCTGACTCTAGATTTGAGGGTGGTGGTTTATCCTATGGCCTCAGTTCTCTGTGGCACCCAGGAAAAGACATTGATGTTGTTTGTTCAGCCTTTCTTTCTTTCTTTCTTTCTTTCTTTCTTTCTTTCTTTCTTTCTTTTCTTTCTTTTTCTTTCTTTCTTTTCCTTCCTTCTTCCTTCCTTCCTTCCTTCCTTCCTTCCTTTTCTTTCTTCTTCTTCTTCTTCTTCTTCTTCTTTTTTTTTAGTATAGTTGACACCCAATGTTTCTTAGTGCCCAGCTGTACAACATAGTGATTCAACTTCTCTATATGGTATATGCTATGCTCACAAGTACAGCTACCATGTGTCACCATACAAACTTATTATAACATCATTGACCATATTCCCTGTGATGTGCCTTTTATTCCTGTGACTTATTCATTCCATATCGGGAGAAACTGTATCTCCCCCTCCCCTTCATCATACCCTCCCCCCCTTCTCTCTGGTCACCACCAGCTTATTCTATTTTATAGGTCTGATTCTGCTTTTTGTTTGTTCATTTGTTTTGTTTTATTTTGCTCTTTTAGATTCCACATGTGAATGAAATCATGGTATTTGTCTTCCTCAGTGTGACTTACTTCACTTAGCATAATACCCTCTAAGTCCATCCATTTTGTTGCAATAGCATTTTCTATTCATTTACCTATCGATGAATACTTAGGTTGCTCGATATCTTGGCTATTGTAAATAGTGCTACGAAAACACAGGGGTACATACATTTTTTTTTGAATTAGTGTTTTTCATATTGTTTGAGTAAATACCCCAGTAGTGGAATTATTGTATCATATGTAAGTCCTAGTTTTATTATTACTTTTTTAAGTAGGCTTCACAGTCAGTGCAGAACCCAACATAGGGCTTGAACTCACAACTCTGAGATCAAGAGTTGGATGCCTAACTGACTGAACCACCCAGGCACCCCCTTTTCAAAAAAATTTTTGAGGAACCTCCATACTATTTTCCACAGTGGCTGTACCACTTTGCATTCCCACCAACAGTACACGAGGGTCCCTTTTTCTCCACATCCTCACCAACACTTGTTATTTCTTGTCTTCTGGATTTTAGTCATTCTGTTCAGTTTTTTCTTACTGTAAAGTTGGAAGTAATGGCTTTTAAATTCTTTACATGTTGAACTAAAACTGCAAGTGTCCTGATATTCTTTTCTAATTCTCAGTAATTATGTGTCACTAGAAACTTGTTCCTTTCTTTGCCCAGCCAAGTCTCCATTTTTCAGTTGGCTTGTTCACATTAGGACTTACAGTGACACAGGAAGACATCCGGAGTGCTGGACGCATGGGTGCCCTCAGCAGTGGGTGTAAGTGGGTCAGTGTTTCTCCTCTCCTGATGAGCCTCACTCTTTCCTGTCAGGAATGAAGAATGTCCCTGTTTTGAGTCTCCAGTGACAGAGAAGGTCAAATGGTGTTGCCATACTTGGTAATATCCCCAGGTCTTGGGCATTTTCATTGACAACTATCCTTTTACCAACACCTAAAATGAGACAAATAGAATTATGGGCTGTTTGGCCAAGCAGTTTCTGCCTCTGGTCCCTTCTTTGCCAGGGAGTCTTCAACCCCTCCATCTCCTGGTGACCTTTGGTGAGGGAAAGGGATATCAAATCAGGTATATCCAGCCTTTCTGAGTGTGGACCCAACCTTATCTCCAGCACTCATCCATGGAAACTGGCAGAAATCAGCTTCTGTCTATTTCTGTTAGACCCCTGCATACCAGTCAGTATATTGCAACAATGAGGCTCTGGCTCACTAGGAACATCTTACACTGTCCTTGAATTATGATAGGCAACTCTCCAGGGATATTCAGGTCTTTCATCCTCTGAAATTCCTAGTCCCGAGTTCAAGATGAGAAAGTGGTTATGGGAGGGAAGGAGGGGACTTGTTAGCAAACCCCAACAAAGAAATCTCCAGGCTAAGGGCCATGATCTTTCACAGAGCATCCTGGCCCAAGAAATGGCGCCCTCTGCTGTGAGCTGCTTCTAAAATTTCCATTTTGAAGAAAAGACCAGAGAAGGAATCTGAATTCAAAATACACAATCCAGTGGGTATCAAGTGTGGATTCTCACCATCCAGGAATCCATCCTAGGGCTTTCTCTTTCCCATCATCTCTGAAAGTATATGTGGTTATAAGGCCATCTTTTATTTCTGGGGCCTTAGGACTCTGCTGGGTCATAATTAGGGATGTGGTATCCACCATGGAAAGTTTGGGTGGGCTCAGGAGAATCTCAGGGCATAAGGAACCTTCAATCTGCAAGACTGTTCATGGACTGTTCAGGCCCTACAAGACTGTTCATGGACAGTATACAGAGCCATCACCAAATGGCGATCAGAAGTTTTTCAACCCTGGGAACCTGAGATCCTCACTGGAATAAACATAGGATCTGCACTCAATTGTGTGAGATTCTAGAGATTTTCCATTTCATCTGAGGATGATGCTGGGCAATCTCTTGATCCTGACTGCACCCTAGATCTATTTTGTTTTTGTTAATCTCAGCACCTTCAACCTTACCCCCTCTGCAGTGCCTCTCCCAGGCTGTGCACCACCCAGTGCAGGTGACTCATCTAGTCCCCCTTGGGTAGGAAAGAGGAATTGTTTTTCTCCTCAGGGTTGCTTTGTAGCTGAGACCCTACAGGTGAGGTACTCTTTCCTAAATGTTTTAAGTTATTCTTGAGAATATTGGAGACTTAAGAAGCATGGTCATAATTGTCTTCAAGTTATTTGGTTGGGGGGTGGGGGGACACCTCATAGTACATAAATAAGTGTTAATTATCTTTCTACCAGAAATGCTGTTATGTCACGTAGTCATCTTGAACACACTCAGACAATTTTAGAATATTTCTATTTAATGTGGGATATGAGTACCTTTTTTTTAATGTTGATTTATTTTTGAGAGAGAGTTTGAGACAGTGCCAGCAGGGGAGGGGCAGAGAGAGATGGGGACACATAATCTGAAGCAGGCTCCAGGCTCTGAGCTGTCAGTCACCCCTGAATACCTTTCTATTGTGTTGTACGAAAGCTGAAGCAAACATCACATTTTGCAGGTGGTATCTGTGGTCCCTCACATATTCTCAGAGACCTTGGATTTTACTCTTCATTCGGTGAATGTGCCACTTGGCACTGATGAATACAAACGTTCTGAAATGTCTCCTGGAGATGGGCTGGAGCTGCGTCCGTGGAGCTGGGGCCCATGAGTCTGCGAGTCTGCACTGTGCTGTGCTGGTTGGTATCAGCAGTGTCCTATCTCCTGCCCCTTCCCTTCTGAATCATTCACTCTCAAAGGACCACAACTGGAGGCAAATGTAACAGCACAGGGTGTTCTGTAAAGCTGGGCCAAGGATTCCAGTTTTAAAAAGCCTTTTTTTAATGTTTATTTACTTTTGAGAGAGAGAAAGAGAGACAGAGAGACAGAGCACGAGTCGGGGAGAGGGAAAGAAAGAGGGAGACACAGAATCCGAAGCAGTCTCCAGGATCGGAGCTGTCAGCACAGAGCCTGACACAGGGCTCCAACTCACAAACTGGGAGATCATGACCTGAGCTGAAGTCAGCGGCTTAACTGACTGAGTCACGCAGGCGCCCCGAGGGTTCCAGTTTTAGAGAGCTGTCCCAGCCCCTTCCTGTCTGCAAACCTCCATCTTCCCTCACCCAGGGAAATTTGCTTTTGAAAGAGTATATTAGCATATAAAATATATGAAACTAAATTTCAGTAGAAAGAATTAGGTGATCATTTTACACAAACTAACAAGGCAAAAGGTAGCCCAAACTAATGAAATTGTGGATGAAAGTAGTTCATTACAGATAATCAAAAATAGTAAAAAAAATACATAATTCTATACTAGTAAGCTTTAGAATTCTGTGAAAAAAGTCTATTAAAAAAACCGGAAAAGCTTTATAAGAAATAAAAATTACAAGATGTACACAATTATCCTCCATGTGCATTGGGCCTCATGCATGCTGATATTTGAGGAGACCCAGGCTTCTGACTTCCTTCTGCAAGTGCAAGCTCGAAGAGCAGAGAGCCCCGCTGGGCCCTGCCGTGGGACGGTGTGGGTACTGTGGGCACGATGAGAGGGAAGTCAGGGGACCTGGGCAAGCTGACACTTTACTCCCGCACTGGGATCTAGGTGGTGGCTGTCATCCTCCTTCAGATAACTCCCCATCTCTCTCCCTGCCTGTGGAAATGAGTCTTGATGACGTGACGCTTGTCCACATCTTGTGGCCTTCTTCTGCTTACCTAGAGCTCCAAGTAGTGTCCCATGAAACTATTGGAGATTCCCAAACACAGCAAACTTGCTCCTCCTTCCATCCAAGGTGGGGATGGGTTAAATAAGTGATGGAGATTAGGAGTGCACTTGTTGGGATGAGCACTGGGTGATGTATGGTATTGTTGAGTCACTATATTGTACACCTGAAACTAATATTACACTGTATGCTAACTAACTGGAATTAAAATAAAAATTAAAAAATCAAAAAAATAATGAAACAGAAAACAATTTTCTTTTGAAATCCATGTTGTTGGGGTATGTGTTATGGGTATAACATACACCCTTTTAGAGTATGCAATTTGAGGGGCGCCTGGGTGGCTCAGTCGCTTAAGCTTCCGACTTCGGCTCAGGTCACGATCTCACGGCTTGTGAGTTCCAGCCCCGCGTTGGACTCTGTGCTGACAGCTCAGAGCCTGGAGCCTCTTCGGATTCTGTCTTTCTCTCTCTCTGCCCCTCCCCCACTCACACTCTTGTCTCTCAAAAGGTAAATAAACATTAAAAAAAATAATATAGAGTATGCAGTTTGATTAGTTTTGACAAAGTTTTTACACCTGTGTGACTACTACACAAATAGACTTCAGAGAATTTCTAATACTCCAAAAAGCTCTTCTGGTCCTTTGTAGCCAACTCTTCCAGAACCCTCCATCCCTCGTCTGCCCAGTCCCATCTATTTCCTAGGATGTGGTGGTGTGCTCTTTGGGGGCAAATGGAACATGGTACCTGAAGGGATAGTTCAAATTGGAAGGCCAAACTGAGGGCCTGTGCACATCCATGAAAGGGGTAGGAGACCCTTGGTTCTAGCTGGCCCAGGAAGCAGAGAGGGTTAAAACAGACTCTCAGCCTCACACTGTAGACATTTTGGACTGGATGTTTCTTTGCTGTGGGAGCTGTCTTGTGCATTGCAGAGTGGTTAGCAGTGCCTCTGGCCTCTACCCACTAGATGGCAGTAGCATCCCCCAGTTATGACAGCCAAATTTGTCCTCTGAGTTGGTTAAATGTCCCTTAGGGCAAACCCTCCCTCCCCACTAGAGAACCACTGAGGTAAAACATTTCATACCCAGTGGCCCTACAGGACTGTAGCCCCTTGGGCCCAGAAGCTCCTTCCCCTTCCTTCTCCTGCCAGCCCTGAGGTTCACTTTCACTTCCAGCCGGCTGGTCAGGAGCTGCTACATGCAGGCCCAGCGCCTGTTCCCTGTTCAGTCAGTAAATGCTGACCACGCCCGCCCTGGCTTTGCTTCGCCACTAAAATCAGGAGTCAAGACTTCTCCGCTGGGGCCTCAAGGTGCGTGGGGAGGTTGGGGGGAGGGGCAGAGGGTGGGAGACGCCAGAAGGAAGGTGCTACGCAAAGGTGTGTGAGTTCAGTATGTGGCTCAGACTTGCTCTGAAAGGAAGAAAAACCAGTCTTCAGGCTTCCTGCTCTGAGCGCAGACAGACTGAAGCCAAGATTCTGGAGACGGACGGCCTGGAGAGAAAGGAGTTCTCAAGAGGCGGAGGGCATTGTTTCTTTCCTGGAGGGGCCCTTCTTTCTCTGGGCTGTGTCCATCCTCACTCGTCCCTTTCCTATTCTATAATTTTAATTGTCTACCTTGCTGAGGAGAATTGGAATCCTCTCCCTTTCTCTCTCTTTCTCCACGATGAATAGAAAGTGTCTTCTCCTCTGCCCACCACTACCTCCTTGAAGAAAAGCTGGCAAAAGAGGTCCCTGTTTTCCAAACGTATAGAAACCCAAGCTCCTAGAGTGAGTGGGGCAGGAGACAGAATGGAGTTTTGGAGACATGGCTGGGATAATATTGAAGAGGAGGATTCTTTCACTCCCTTACGGAGAACCAGCTGCGGGGTGGTCTGCGGCCTTCCTGAATCTCAGCTGTTGGCCTGCCACCTGCCTCTGTGGCCCCCTTTTATCCCGTGTCCTTTGAAGTTCAGTCTCAGGAGTCTCCTGGCGCTTCCCTGAAGAGCGTACACTTCCTTCCAGTAGTCCACTGACCCCACATCCTTACCTGCCTGAGAGCTCTTTCTTCCTCATTCTTCTCTGAAGACACACCTTTGCATGCTTACCTCAATTCTCACTATTGTTCTTTGCTCAGAGCTAATTAATAGGAGCTGATTATTGCTCAGAAGGAGCCCAGAGATCCAATGATCTTGCTAAGAAATTTGCTCCATGACTGATGGTGACTGTGTCCCACCTTGAGCTCACCTGTGAGCAATTTGCACACTGATGGATTTGTTACATACCTTCTGACACACCCATTCTGTCCTGTATTCCCACTTTTCAGGAGTCATGGTTATGGTCTTCCTGGGAGCCTATGCTTTGCTCCTGAAATGGGTCCATTTTTGCCCAGACACTGATTGTCTCCCCAGGGTCCAAAACAAGGCTCAATCCATAGGATGAAATGGATTTATTTATTTATTCACTTAAACAGTTAATTCATAGGAACCAAAGCTGCTGTTGTAAAAAAAAAAAAAAAAAGTGCAATGAATATGCATTCAACTTGCAGTAAATGTTAAATACATATAAGAACTTACAGTCTGGTTGGGGAGAGATTGTAAACAAACAGATAACTGATATGTACACAAGAAGGTGACTAATATTACTGGGGAACAGTTTTTAAGTGTTGAATGTAGTGACATGGTAAAGGCCTTGCAAATTTAAGTAGTTTTCATGAAGGCTTCATTGTGAGGAGATATTTGAGTAGAATCTTAAGAATGTGAGGGATTTAAAGGCTTTAGCATGGGTTTCTTCCTGGGATTGAAAGGAGGCCAGTGTGGGCTGGGGTGGAGTATGCAGGGGGAAGAGAAGGAGGTGGCTTTGGGAAAGAGTAGGACAGTAGGAGGAGGTGTCTAATGTGGCCTTACCTAGAGCATAATGATGACCAGCTGATATTGGACGACATGCATTTGAATAGACAGGACTGGTGTCTGCTTTGAAGGGCACTCTGGTCCGTGATATAAGAACAGCCATGGCAGCACACTGAAGAAGGGCAATCAATGATAGTTTCAGGGAGAGCAATTTTCCAGAATTCAGGCAGGAGACACAGGTGGCTCCTTCCAGGATGATGGCAGTGGAAATGATTGGAACTAACTTGAAGAAAACACTCTTAGCAACTTTTTAAAAAAATTTTTGTTAATGTTTATTTTATTTTTGAGAGAGAGAGAGAGAGAGAGAGAGTGAGCAAGGGAAGGGCAGAGAGAGAGGGAGACACAGAATCCAAAGCAGGTTTCAGGCTCTGAGCTGTCAGAACAGAGCCCCATGCAGGGCTTGAACTCATGAACTGTGATATCATGATCTGAGCTGAAGCTGGACACTGAACCGACTGAGCCACCCAGGCGCCCCACTCTTAGCAACTTCTGATGAACTAATGAGGCCAGAAGCAATTTTATAAACAGTGGTCCTATGCTACAAAATGACTTTTTAAAAATATGATTTTTCAAAAACATATTTACCAGAGAGCTAGAGCTCTTGAAGAGAGGGTCATGAATAGTGTGGATTGGTGACATATTTAGTTCTGGATTCTAAGGAGTTCCTGAAGTAGGAACTCTGAATACAGAGGAATGGGGAGAGAGGATTGCATTATTTCTGAGTTGCCCAGGTCTCTCCATGTCAAAAACAGGTTCTGCTTTGTCCACTGGCAGTTTCTGGCCTAGGAAACCAAGGGAAGTGTCTAGGATGCCATCTGGAAACTTTAAGGAACATCCTTCCCTGCACTCCACTTCTTGGAGATATTTTATTTTACTATACAACCTGCAAAGAGGTGCAGAGTTGCATTATCAGAGTCCAGATGTTAGAAGAATCAAGTGTAGGATACGATCATCTGACACTTGTGGCAGTCAGCTGACCTGGGACTTCCATCAGGCAGATACTACTTGTACTCCCTTCCTATCTCCCTGATTGCTGCTGGGCTCTCGGGTCACTCTTGGACATTGGAGAGGTCCCTGCCTATGCATGGGGGCTTTTCCTCCTTCTGTGGCCAGTGTGGTGGCAACTGCTTTGATATCAACTTCTTATAGCCCCACTGCGATAAGAAGGTTTATAGCCCCATGGTAGAATCCATGATCCACACCCCTGTAGACTCTAGGTATTTCTCAGCATTGATTTGATACTGTGAAAGATAGCAGAGAACCCCACTCCTATAGCCCCACTTTTGGCTAATAGCTTCAGTTGCAAGCAGGGGTGGACATTATGTTGTGTAAACCTCTGGTCTTGCCAGTCATTAGAGCCTTGATCTGACCATTGTCACTGGAGCTAGGAGCTAAAATATGGTCTTTGGACAATTTTCAGTATCTGTACCATTGGCTAGATTACATTGGTCAGCCCACAGTTAGCTTTCTGTTTCACTTTATGGATGATTGGAGAAGTGAGTATATTTCTAGACCTAAATTTATCTCCACACAGCTTTCATTATGCCCTTATTCTCTCTTTTTAGAGCAAAGGTAAGATTATAGTTTGTTACAAACCTCGTCATCAGACCTTTCCAAATTATTTTCCGAAGGCTGTTGTAACAAATTATGGCTGGAATAATTTATTCTTTCACAGTTCAGGAGGCCAGAAGTCCAAAATCAAGGTGTTGGCAGAGTTGGTTTCTTCTGTAGGTATTGAGGGAGAACCTCTTCTACGTCTCTCACCTAGCTTCTGGTGGTTTCCAGCAATCCTTGGCATTCTTTGCCTTGTTGCTGCATTGCTCTGGTCTCTGCCACCATTGTCAAATGGCTGCCCTCCCTGTGTGTGGTGTGCCCTCTCTTATTAAAGGACGTTGGTCATTGGATTTAGAACCCACCCTATTTAGTATTACCTCATCTTAATTTGATTACATCTGCAGAGGCTTATTTCCCAAACAAGATTACATTCACACCAGTGACATCAGCGTGGGGGATACAGTTCAATCTATGAGAACAAGTATCATGACAAAAATCTACTGAGATCTTCCTTTTTCTTTTCTTCTTTTCTTTTTTTTTTTTTTTTTTTTTTTTTTTTTTTTGCCTCATAGTTCCTTGTCTAGAATGAGAGTCCAGGTTCTAAGAATCAGCAACATCCCCATGCCACCACTCTGTGATATGCCTTCTGACCGACAACCAGCAATAGTTTTTGGCTTGGTTTGCCATTCCCACTCATGTGACTTGGCAGGACATAAAGCAGTCAGGTTCACTTAGCTTAGCTGGGGCATACAGCACAGGAGACACAGCATATCAGCATGGCTGCCTCAGGTGAGCTCTCAATGAGGGTCTGTACAGTGCTGCAGGTGGTACCGTATCCCCTTCATCAGGTCATTTGTAAGATCTGGTGGATATGTTTGAAACTAACATAGCGTAGGTAAGTCTTGGTCCAATAAGCTGATTGCCTTGTATGAGCCTTGAGCATAGCTTCCAGGCCCCAACCAGCACAAATTTCATTACAAGAGTCACAACCCACTTGTGGAAGCTGAGGTCTGTGCTTACTGAAAATAGTGAAAAATAAAACAAAACAAAGTGCTAGGAGAAGGTAATGCCAATGTCCTTTTTATGAGAAGAAAGGACTTAAGCCTGACGATGACCCTTTGTTCCCATACATTCAACCCAACCCCAGTCCTGTCCCTTTTATCTTACCTTTTCTCTCATCCTCATCTGCTTCTCTATTTCCTCTAGCAGCCTTTCCTCACTGATCCCTGATCTTTGGAAATAAGCTGTCTCTTTTACATCATTTAGGAAGTCACATTTTTGGTCCCTGCAGGCATAGTAATGCCAAAAGCCTAGAAACCCTCTGCACACCAGCCATACAGGCATTTTATTTTATTTTTAGTTTTTATTACAATTTTTTTAATGTTTATTCATTTTGAGAGACAGAAAAGACAGAACACGAGCTGGGGGAGGGAAAGAGAAAGAGAGACACGGAATCTGAAGAAGGCTCCATGCTCTGAGCTGACAGTACAGAGCCCGATGTGGGGCTTGAACCCATGAACTGTGAGATCATGACCTGAGCCGAAGTTGGATGCTTAACTGACTGAGCCACCCAGGCATCCCTATTTTTTTTTTTTTTTTTTTGGCTTACTTGTTTATTTTGAGAGAGGACCATGAGCAGGGAAGGACAGGGAAGAGAGAGAGAGAGGGATGGAGAAGGAATCCCAAGCATGCTTCATGCTGTCAGTGCAGAGCATGATGCAGGGCTCAATCTCATGAACCTTGAGGTCATGAATTGAGCTGAAATCATGAATCAGACATGCAACTGACTGAGCCACTCAGGCCCCAAGCCATATAAGCATTTAAAAAAATTTTTTAAGTTTATTTGTTTATTTTGAAAGAGACAGTGCAAACAGGGGGGGGCAGAGAGGGAGGGAGACAGAGGATCCGAAGTGGGCTCTGTGCTGACAGCAGAGAGCCTGACGTGGGACTCGAACTCACAAACCATGAGATCCTGACCTGAGTTGAAGCCAGACGCTTAACCGACAGAGCCACCCAGGTGCCCCATAGGCATTTTAAAAGCTATAGAAGATGTATCTTCCATCAACAAGACATTCATATAGGTGACTTCTTCTCTCTCTAAAATATATTTTTCCTCTTTCTCATTCCATATCCCTTCTCACACCTTTTAGGTCAACCTTTGCTTATTTAAAGGGAGATATCTTTGATATTCTCCTATTTGGGAAATTATTAGTTCCCCCAAAACATGCCCCTGGGTGGTAGTGTTTATCATACTTTCCAGACCTCTGAAAGAAGATCCTGAGGAATTGTATTCACCCCAAATCAACTTACTGGATGAAATAATCTTCATAAGCTACTTCATTCAATTTACACATTTCGATAAAGAAAGTACTCTGATTTCTCAAGGACTTTGGTATAAAGAATAAATAGGTCATGTGATTTACAAATTGTAACTGGTTCTAAAATTCTTAGTTGTAAACGTCTTCTCTGTCATAGCCCTCGCAGTTTCTGTAAGTGTCTCTGGGAGTGAATATGAGGGAATGGAGGGGTTCCGAATGGGACAGGCACATTTGGAGGTAAGCACTTACGTTGAAACCATATCTGTGGTCCCAAAGTTTACCCATTGGAGAACAGAGAATCAATGAAACAAAAAGACAAAGTGCTGATAAAAAAAAAGAAAGAAAAAGAAAAGTTTTAATCATCTATGGAGAAACGAGGAGGGTCCTTATGTATTGATCAAAGGTTATGTTCCTGTGTTCTAGGCACTAGGGATATGGCAGTGAACAAAAACAGTGTTGGATCTATGTGCAGATGACGTTTTCGGAGTAGGATATTTAAGGAAAAGATATTATATATTATATAGTGATAATAAGAAAAAGATGGCAAATGTACAACAGAGAATATGTTGGTAATTCTGTAGATAAAGTAATCATATTAGGTCCTTCTGATGAGATGATATTTAAAGAGGGCGTTGAATGAAGTATTAAGAGGAAGTCATGCAAAAATCAAGGGGAGGTCATTTCCAGGCTGAAAGGAGAACAAATGCAGAAGCCTGAAGCATTAGCAGCTTACCCAGGCTACTGAATTTCATTTCTGTTTTATTTTTCCCCTCTTCTTTTTTGTCCTTTAATATTTTAGTCTTGGCCGATCCCTAATATCTGCACAATTAGAATCTTTGCTATTCATGCCATTCTTACCTCATCCCCTTTCAATCTGCTCAGCCATCCAGGAGTCTTTTAAGCAAGAAGAGCCTCGGGAGTAAGGACAGGAAGAAGCCAGGGGACACGTACTATGGCTTTAAAAATCCTGAACATACAAGACGAGGTGTTCTGTCCCATCTGCCTGGAGCTTTTGACAGAATCCCTGAGCCTAGACTGTGGCCACAGCTTCTGTCAAGCTTGCATCACTGCAAACACCAAGGAGGCAGAGATCAGACTAGAAGGGGAAAACAGCTGTCCTGTATGTGGTGTCAGATACTCCCTTGAAAACCTATGGCCTAATCAGCATCTGGCTAACATAGTGGAGAAAATCAGAAAGGTCCAGTTGAACCCAGAGGAGGAGCTGAAGAGAGACCTCTGTGTGCGCCATAAAGAGAAACTCCTGCTCTTCTGTAAGGAAGATAGGAAGATCATTTGTTGGCTTTGCGAGCGGTCTCAGGAGCACCATGGTCACCACACATTCCTCGTGGAGGAAGTAGTCAAGGAATGTCAGGTAGGCCCCAGGACGGAGGGAGAGAGGTAGAAGATGGTACTTGGGAAATGTCACCCCTCGGTCCTTCTTTACTCACCTTGGCACCCTGTAATCTCTTTCCACGTGTATCTCTTACGCTGTGCTCAGCTTCCAATGCTTGAAGGACATTTCTGTATATTCCTTACACTTACATAAAGAATAAGCCTAGACTCTAGAGCCTAGACCCTTGGCCATGAGTGGGAGGTTTTCCTTTTTGCCCTTTTGTTATATGGATGGGGAATTCCTTTCGCAAGCTTGGCTCTCATTTTCCCCCTCAGCAGGATGGTTGCTATTTAACACCGTGGATTGGATGTAGAAAGAGTGCCAGTAAGTATAGGATTTTTCCTGCTGCAGCACAGTCGATCTCTTACGAAAAGAGAGTATTAGGCTACTTGTGGTGAGGAATGGTGACTTCTGTCGCCCAGGAACAAAGGATGTATTCTCCTTAGCTTTTCTCCCATATCCTAGATTCTAATCACAATTTCTGTAACCTGGTCTCTTCTGAGATCAGCCTGATTTCTTCCCCATTTATTCTTTGCTGAGAAAACTCATAGGTTGACTTTGATGTGACTTTTTCCTCATAGGAGAAGCTCCAGGCTGCTCTGGAGAGGTTGAAGACAGAGCAGCAGAAAGTTGAGAAGCTAGAAGCTGACATCAGAGAAGAGAGAACTTCCTGGAAGGTATGAGGAGACTCTTTCTGAGAGGTTTTGGACAAAAGAATCTTGGCAGGACCTTCAGTTCAAATCACAAGGAAGACCCTTCCTCTTTGTTCCCCGGCACAGAATGCATCCAGAAGCCATTTAATTAGTTCTCCTTTTGTCCTGTCTCTGTTGCAGTTGAGGGCTAGAGAGTGGATATGTTACAAGTACACACAGGTATTTGGAATTGAGCACAAAGACAGACTGTTTGGCAAGGAAGGGTGGAAAATTCTGTCTTCAATTCCTCTTTTCCAATGAGGCTCCAACACTTCCAGTGGAAGACACTAGGCAAAGGACCAAGATTTTCCCCCAGGTTCAAACTTGGGAACATGGTAATGCAGGGAGGCATGAGTGTTCAGTACAGCTGTCTCCAACATAAACCTCATTTAGTGTTTTGTTTTTGTTTTTTAAGTAGGCTGCATGCTCAGCACGAAGCCCGATTTGGGCCTTGAACTCACAACCCTGAGATCAAGATCTGAACTTAGATCAAGAGTTGGACACTTAACCCAGTGAGCCGCCCGGGTGCTCCTAAATGTAAAAACTCACTTGGGTTTTGCATTTCATCCCAGGGTTGGCCTAGATAAGACAGTCTGAGGCCTGTTTTGGTATGTACTGAAAGGAAAATAGTAGGAAAAATACCCAGCTTTCTCAAAATTTGCCCCTGTGCCCTTATTCTCCTATCGGTTAGAACTCAATGAAAAATATTTCTTTTACTGGCTTCTAATCCCTTCCATGGTAGGCTTTCAGGCTAATAGACTCTTTACCTCTCTTGTGTGTCCAACCTTGCAGTACCAGATACAGACTGAGAGACAAAGGATAAGAACAGAATTTAATCAGCTTAGAAGCATCCTGGACAGTGAAGAGCAGAGAGAACTGCAAAAATTGGAAGAAGAGGAGAAGAGAATACTGGATAACTTGGCTGAGGCTGAGGATGATCTGGCTCAGCAGAACCAACTGGTGAAAGAACTTATCTCAGATCTGGAGCATCGCAGTGAATGGCCAACAGTGGACCTGCTGCAGGTAAGAAGAATCCCTCAGTCTGGAATTCTTCAAACATAGTCTAAGTTACCTTCTTTTCTGTGTCCTTGGGCTCTAATCCTGGTGTTGACACTAAAAGGTTCCTTTGGTCTTCCGGAGCCTTTCTCCATTGGAGATATATATCATGGGCAGTTGAATATAAGCATTCCAGGGGAGTGTCCTACTTTATTATTTTATGAAGTAAGGGAATACATTTGACCTTGGAGAGAAGATCTATGGTATCCAGTGATATTCTCTAGGCTCCTATTATCTTTGATCTAGTGTTGGACATTTGTCTAGTTCTTTTCATTCATCTTAGCCACAGGCAAATACATGTATTTTCAGCTTTAAGAAATATCCTTTTTTAATTAAAAAGTATGTATTTATTATCACAAACTTCTCTTGTTAGATTTTTTTTAACACAAAGAGATAGAATACTGAGCCTTTTCTTGTGAGGATCGGCACATACATGCATAGAAAGTGTTATACTTGAGTCGTGTGAATCTCTGTGCAAGTGTGAATGTGTCTGTGCCAGGAAAGGTTGCTGGTGTCAGGAAAGCATGCTGGTGCAAATCTTTATTATTTTTTTAATTAAAAAAAATTTTTTTAATGTTTATTTTTGAGACAGAGAAAGAGACAGTGTGAGCAGGAGAGGGGCAGAGAGAGAGGGAGACACAGACTCTGAGGCAGGCTCCAGGTTCTGAGCAATCAGCCAGAGTCCATCACATGGCTGAACTTAAGAGCGGTGAGATCATGACCTGAGCTGAAGTGGGACACTTAACCGACTGAGACACCCAGGCACGCCATTTTTTTTTTAATTAAAAAAAGTGTATTTATTTATTTTGAGAAAGACTGAGAAAGCACAAGTGGGGGAGGGGCAGAGAGAGAGGAGAGACAGAATCCTAAGCAGGCCCTGTGCTGTCAGCTCAAAGTCCGACATGGTGCATGAAACCACTGGAGATCATGATCTGAGCCAAAATCAAGAGTCTGATGCTTAACAGACTGAGCCACCCAGGCACCCCCTACTATATATCTACAGACTTGAGGGAACAATTTGAACTAATGTTAAAATTTAGACAGGTTTTTTTTTTTTAAGCATTAATAGTCTGACTATGGTCCTGAGCATGATGTATGATGGTCATTCAGGGAATTACAGACTTTTCATATTTTTGCTTGACTTCCTGTATATCTTCTTGCCTTTCTTTGCTGGATTTCCAAACACTTCTTTTGTTTTATTCTTGATATCAAGCAGAAGGATAGTTGACTTTCATGTGTTGGCTGGTTTCCTTTGTCTCTGATGCTTGCATCATACCTTTTTTTTTTGTATCAGAATAACCTAGAGTGCTATAAATAAAAGTAAAAATAATAATAATAATAAAAATTTAAAAAAAATTAAAAAAACCTTAGCTCCTCAGGCCCATTGTAGTAAGATAGCTTTTGCATTTTTTTACCAGGTTCTCTAAGTGATTATGATACCAAACAAATTTTGGTAAAAACTGCAATAGGTCTTTTTAATAAGTTGGGCTGGGAAAATAGAATATCCACATGCAAAAAAATGAAGTTAAACTCTTACTTCACATCATATACAAAAATTAACTCAAAGCAGATCAAAAATCTAAATGTAAGGGCACAAATTATAAGACTCTTAGAAGAAAACATAGGTATAAATCTTTGTGACTTTTTACTAGGCAATAGCTTCACAGATATGGCACCCAGAATAGAAACAGCCAAAAGATAAAATAAATTGTAGTTCATCAAAATTAAAAACTGTTGTGTTTTAAAGGACACCGTGTAGAAAGTGAAAAAACATCCCACAGAATGGGAGAAAATATTCTCAAATCCTGGATCTGATAAGGCCTAGTATTCATGATGTATAAAAAACCTCTAACAGCTCAATAATCAAAAGACAACCCAATTTAAAATGGATAAAGGGCTTGAATAGATATTTCTCCAAAAAAAGATATATAAATAGTCAATAAGCACATGAAAAGATGATTGATATCATTAGCCATCAAGGAAATGTAAACTCAAAACCACAATGATAATACCACCAAAAAAAAAAAAAGAATGGACATTACCAAGGATTGACAAATGTGGAGAAATTGGAACTTTTATACATTGCTAGTGAAGATGTAAAATAGTGAAGCTACTTTTGGAAAACTGCTTGTCAGTTCCTCAAAAGGTTAAAGATAGTTACCATATGGCTCAGCAATTCCATTCCTAGGTACATACCTATGAAATGAAAACCTATGTCCACAACTAAACCTGTATACAGAAGTTCATGGCAGCACTGTTCGTAATAGCTCAAAAGTGGAAACAACCCAATTGTCCATTAAGCGAAGAATGCACAAGCAAAATGTGTTATATCCAAACAATGGAATTAAGCACTAGCGGATGCTACAACATGGATGTACCTTGAAAACATAAGTGAAAGAAGGCAGACCCAAAAGTTCCCTATTGTAGGATTCTGTTTATATAAAGTCTGTAGTTGACAAATCCAAAGACATAAAAATTAGATTACTGGTCAGGGGGCTCTGGAGAGGAGGCAATTATGAAATGGTTGCTAGTGAGTGTACAGTTTCATTTTGCAATAATGAAATTGTTCTGGAATTAAATAGTGGTGATGGTAAATATACATTATAAATGTACTAAACCCTACTAAATTGTGCACTATAAAAGATGAATTTTATGGTATTTAATTACATCTGAGTAAAACCAAAAACTTTGTAGGCTTATTTTACCTTTCCCTTGTTTATAATTCATCCACAAGCTCTTCACAACTCTTTCAATTTCCAACTTCACACAACTATTGTGTTTATGTTACTTGTCCAGGCATTTGTTTCACTTAAGCTAGTTTAAGTTGTATCTGTTTACTTGTAATAAAAACAATACTCAGTAGATAAACATTATAAATTTTGTGGGATTAACATCCCATATTTAGATAAAATCTTCAAAGAATGACAAATGGGCCAACCAGGAACTTACTCTTTTACTAGATTAGGGAATTTGGATGTTCTTTTTCCAAAATGTTAAGATATATACTATTGATTGTGGTGCTGTCCCCTCATACCTGTCTACTGAAGTTCTTATAACAGCTCTTTTTATCCAGATCTTCATTGTTGTTCTTTGGACATTATATGTCTATTGTTTGTTAGAGGGGCTGTTGTTTGCATGAGGGCTACATTCAATACTGACTGGGAAGAATGAGCTAACAGAGATATGCTGTATTTTGAAAATGGATGAAAAATTAGATGAGATTTAGGTTCTTTCCCTTAGGAAAGGAGGTACTTCTTAATATTTTTGTCATAGTTATTATATTAGGTCATTTTCGTTTTAGAAATTTTGTAGAATTACACATGTATGAATGATGATAGGCAATTAAATGATGGAGTGAAGATGGCACTTATTATTTATCTGCTTAGTATCCTTTCTCCTTTTCTCATAACAACACCTGGGATTTTTTTTCTGATGACACACCAATATGTCTATTTTTGTACATCTACTTGTTTGGGACTGAGAAAATCAACATTATCCAGGATGGATGGGTTAATCTTACCTAAATTAGTTTATCTAATTCCTATATTCCCACAAACCACGCAGTTGAGCATATGACCCAATTTTGGTCAGTGGCTTGGAGCATCAGAATGTATTGTCACAGTGAAGAAAGTTGTTCTTTTGCATGGGAATTATATCACTGAAACGAATGTAAACCAGGAGATTTTAAAGTTGCTCTCAATTACAGTCTGAGATAAAGTCAACAGAGAAGAAAGAGAATTATGAGACACAGAAAGACTAGATACATGATAGTATTTGAGCTTCAAGATCCATCTGTGACTGAAATAATACCTCTCTGGCCACATCTTTTTTTTGGGGGGGGTGGGGTGGGGTGAGGAGTTTAAGGCAATGTTAGTTGGCTTCTTTGTCATGTACGACCAAACTATACTAATACAGAGAAGCAAAGCTATTCCTCTGATTTCGTTGTAAACGCAGCTGGTGGCATTTAAAGGTAAGGCCAAATATATTGGTATATATTGTTGAAAACAAATCCATAGTGGTGATGATGTGGAAATGCAAATTAGTTGAAAGAAGTTAAGGATGTGGAATGGACTGGCTTGGTAGGGTGTTTTAGTGTTTGGGACAGGGAGTGAATGAATATTGGTACCGTATTTGACAATGGACATAAGAGAGAAAACAATTAGTTGGTGAATAGTAGGTTATATTTTAGATACTTTGAGATTCTAGTACCTGTTTCTTCTTCATTGTGTGATGTATTATCCTGTATACATGATTATAGACAATAGGCCATGATCAGATTATGTAAAGTTTGGGATCAGTGACACCTGCATGTGAGCTGAAATTTAAGAAGTGGAAGAGGTTACCAATAAGCAGTACCAATAAGTATGGAACAGAGTTTGCTGTATATGAACTATGTATTCTGCAGATAGAGCTAGTTTTACTTCTTTCCAACATAAATGCTTTTTTTTTGTTTGTTTTTATTGGCTAATTGCCTTGACTAGAACCTCTAGTACCATAGTGTTAGGGGCTTTTTTTTTTTTTTGCGTTTAAAAAAAAATTTTTTTTTGAGAGACAGAGTAGGGGAGGGGCAGAGAGAGAGAATCCCGTGCTGTCAGCATAGAGCCTGATGTGGGGCTCAATCCCATCAACCGTGAGAGCCTGACTTGAGCTGGTGAAGATCAGCTGACTGAACCACTCAGGAGTCCCTCTAGTACCACTTGAAATAGAAGTAGTAAGAGTAGACATTCTTGCACCTAATTTCAGGGAAAAAGCATTTAGTTCTTCATTAATTTTGAGTTTTTCATAGACTCCCTTTGTCAGGCTGAGGAAGTTCCCCACTATTTCTAGTGGGCTGTTTAACTATTCTTTTTTTTTTTTTTTCATGAAGGGATATTGAATTTTATCAAATGTTTTTTTCCTTGTGTCTATTCATGTGGCTTTTACTTTTATTCTATTAATATAATGAATTACATTAATTGTTGTGATGTGCAATCAACTTTGCATTTCTGGGATAAATCCTACTTGGCCATGGTGTATAGATAATTTTCCATATTTTGCTGGATTCAGTTTTTTAGTATTTTGGTGAAGTTTACATCTATACTCATAAGAAATGCTGGCCTGTAGTTCACTTTAATTCTGATGTTTGTCTCATTTTAGTATCATAGTAGTACTGGCTTCATAGAATGAGTTGGGAATTGTTCCCTTTTTTTTCTATTTTTTGGAAGAATTTGTGAAGTTTTTTTTTTTTTTTTTTTTTTTTTCTTCTTTAAACCTTTATTAGAATTCACCACTGGACCCATCTGGGCCTGACTTCTTTGTAGGAAGTTCTTGATTTCCAATCTAACCACTACATGTGTTAGGTCTATTCAGATTTTCTATTTCTTCTTGAATCAGTGTTGGCAGTTTCTGTGTTTTTAGGAATTTGCCCATTTCATCTAGATTATATGAGCTGTTGGCATATAATTGTTCATAGCCTTTATATTCTTATTAATTTTGCAAAAGTCAGTAGTGATGTCTTCCCTTTTATTCCTGATTTTAATAATTTCTCTTCTCTTTTTTCATGGTGTGTCTGTATAAAATCTGTGCAAATTTGTTGATATTTTTAAATAGTTCACTTTTGATTTCCCTGATTTTCTCTAGTGTTTTTTCTATTTTTTCTTTCATTAATCCTGCGTTACTCTTTATACTCCTTGACTCATGTTTTCTCTCTTCTCCCTAGGACATGAGTGGAAATCATGAAATGGTGCGTATGGGTGACCAGGAGTGGTACTTTTGTGTGCTGAAGAAAGGTTGTAGCCGTAAGAGTGATCTGAATGGTCAATCAGAATGAAAAATCTTCCAAATCAGGGAAATTTGGATTGTAGTATTTTTTAATTGCTGGTCATAGACAAGGATTTAAGTGTTCCTTATCTATTGAAAATAGACGAGATTCTATGCTAGTGAATCAGTGGCTGGAGGTCCAGAGGTAGGGCCAGTAAGGGTAATAGGATCAGGGATTTCACTATAGAGTCTTGTGACTTCACTTTGTCCTTGCTCTTCTTCCTGTACTCCACAGGGCTTGTCCTATCACATGGAGGGCTTCATCAAGTCCTAAATAGGTTATAAGGGCAGTTCCTTATAGTTACTTTGCTTACATGGGAATATAAAAGATTAGGTCATTTGGGGAGCCTGGGTGGCTCAATTGGTTAAGCGTCCAACTTTGGCTCAGGTCATGATCTCACGGTTTGTGGTTTGAGCCCCACATTGGGCTCTGTGCTGACAGCTCAGAGCCTGGAGCCTGCTTCGGATTCTGTCTCTGTCTCTCTCTGCCCCTCCTCTGCTCATGTTCTGTCTGTCTCTCTCTCAAAAATAAATAAACATTAAAAAATTTTTTAAATAAAAGATTAGGTCATTTTACAAGGTTCTCTTTAGATTTCCAAAAACAAACATGAGCCCCAGGGTTAGTGACTTTGACCTTACGGATATAATTAATTTTTTCCCGTTCACACACATTAGAGCTTCTATGGGAAAGTGTATTTCTTGTGGCTTAAGTTGCCAACCCACCTGACAGCATTAAATTCCCTACAAACACATGAAATACTAACCTTTGTAGTTTGGTGGTCATACTTCTCCTTTACCAAGGGTTTTTAACTTTTTTCAGAACACCAGAAATCTCCAATGTTATTTGTGGGTCATACATATGAACTGGGGTTCAGGCTTTGGACTAAGGCACAAGTTCACAGGCTCTCAAAAAGAGACCTATGGATCTCACATCATAGATAGGATCCTCAGCCTCACTACTGATCTATCTGCCTGGGAGCACACATCTATGAACTCTCCATGAAAGACCCACCATGATGATTTCCGACATATTGCATACCTTTTTTAGAGGTAGCTAAGGCTTTTTTCTATACATTATTTCATCAAATTTTCTATTATGTCCACGAGGTATCAAGAAAAGGTTAATTATTCCATTTTTAGAAGAAGAAACTGTTTCTTTGAGATGAAAACCTCCCAAGGTCACACAGATGGCAAATGGGAAGGGAGACGTGAGCACATTGCTTCTGGCTCCAGCATCAGGATTCTCCCTTCCCCCCAGGTCAGGCTTCTGAGGGAGGAGGGATCAAGGGCATCAGTGGCATGGAAGGAGAGAGGAAGGCAGCTGTGTTGTTAGGATACAAGGAAAGAGATACAGGAACAACTTTTTTTTGTCATGCCTAGGAGTGAGATCTGGACACTAAGGAAGCCAAAAACTGTTTCAAGAAGACTGAAGAGTTCCTTCCATGCTCCAGATCTGAGGGCAATGCTGCGCATACATAGAGGTGAGGAGAGCCAGGACAGGAGGGCGGGTATGGGAGCCCTGTGGTTTCAGGGACTTAACTGGGAGCTGGTATAGTTTCAAAGAGAGGATAGAAAGGAGGAGGGTTTTCAGAGAAGGAGGGATATTGCTTTAGGAGATGTGGTTATATCTAAGGGGGAATAGCTAGGTGTCCAGTTCATCATCTCAATTACCAGTTTATGGTCTACCAGGGCTCCCGTCTGCTGGCCCTTCTTTGGAGAAGAGATAGGTATTGGTGCTTAATCATTTGCTTCTAATCAACATCATTGAATCTTTTATCATTTCAGAGCTAACACATGTCCAGTGCTACTGGGGTAAGAAGTTCTGGTTCTTCAGATCCCTGGTTCTGATCCCCTTTCAGAAATTTGTGATTTCAGGGCACCTGGGTGGCTCAGTCAGTTAAGCGTCCAACTCTTAATCTCAGCTCAGGTCTTGATCTCAGGGTCGTGAGTTCAAGTCCCATGTTGGGCTCTGTGCTGGGTGTGAACCTTACTTTAAAGAATTTTTTTGTGATTTCAGAGATCTCATGATCTTAGCCCCATGTGTTTATATATATTATATATGTGTATAATATATATATAATATATATTTCTCTCTCTCTATATATATATATTAAATACATTTCTCCAGTGTTTTGCCCCCTTCCCCAACCCATAATACAAGCTCTACCTGGTCTCTTCCCATGGTCCCTCTTCACTAGATAAACCTATCTCATCTATCTTACCTGATCTTATAATTTTTTTTTCCCTACAGTGGATCATCACACTGAATCCAATCAACCTAAATTTAAACCTTGTCCTTTCAGAAGATCAGAGACAAGTAATGCCTATGCCAATTTGGCCTGTTAAATCTTATAATTATGGTATCTTGGCTCCAAAACTTCTCTTCAGGGAAACATTACTGGGAAATAGATGTGTCCAAGAAGACTGCTTGGATCCTAGGAGTATACTGTAGAACATGTTTCCGTAATATAAATATGCTGTTAGACAAGGTACAGATTATCAAAATGTTCTTCTCCAGATACAAACCTCAATTTGGCTACTGGGTTATTGGGTTACAGAATAAATTTGAGTATAAAGCCTTTGAGGAGTCTTACACATCTGATCCCAAGGTCTTGACTCTTTCCATGGCTGTTCCTCCCTGTCATGTTTGGGTTTTCCTAGACTATGAAGCAGGCATTGTCTCATTTTTCAATGTCACAAACCATGGATCACTCATCTACAAATTTTCTAAATGTTGCTTTTCTCAGACTGCTTATCCATATTTTAATCCTTTGAACTGTCCAGGCCCCATCACCCTGTGCCCACCGAGCTCCTGAACCTTCTTAGTCTCTCATCCACTTCTGTGTGGCACCTCTTGTCCTGGGCTCATCTACACCTGAGCTACCCGCTTCCATCCTTTCTCCTTTTATTTAGAATGCCTTTGTGCATGCTTTTCTGCATGTATGTAAAATGAATGTGCACTTTTTACCTTTTTGTTTCTCATTTAATTCAACTACCTTTATAGTTTTGTTATTGTTGTACTTTAGTAGTTGTCTGTGGTTTAAGCCTATGTCAGTACCTGATATTTTTTTTTCAAGATTATTGAGGCTCTGTTCATTGTTTTCATATTGGATAATTTGTATTAATCTACTTTGAAGTTCCACTTAGTCTTTCTTTTGTGATCTGGATTTCTCTTAAGCCAGTCCTACATATTTTTTGAGTGATTGTGGCTTTTAGTTTTAGAATTTCAAGTAACAAAACTATTTTTATTTGTCTTTTGACATTTCCTATTTGCTCATTAGTAGAACCATATTTTCTTTCATAACCTTAACCTTAGATTTGAGGACTGCTGTTAAGTCCTTGTCTTTTTTTGTTGTAAATCCTTGTAAATATGATATCTGGATTATCTTGGAGTTGATCTCATTGATTGCTTTTGCTCTTGAGTATGGACCATGTTTTCTATTTCTTTGTATGTTAAACAATTTTAACATGTACCTAAAATTCCCCCAGGGAATTGTGAATGGGATGTAAAGGACATCTGATTCAGTAATTTTTCTGAAGAATATTTGTTCTTCAGGTAGGTTAACTTGGTTGAACTCAAATCCTAAATTCTCCCCTGCATTTGCAGCAGGTGAACATTGAATCTCTAGTCAGTTCTTGTAGCTCTATTTGGGCTACTTGGTATCTGTCTCAAACATGTGTTGTCTGATTGTTGCTGAGTGGTACGTACAGTTTGGGATTCCTTCTCTCGATCTCTCTTTTACAGACATTCTTTTGCCATTTTTCAGCTGCAGGTACATCCTCAAATTATTCTTCTTGCTCTTCAAGTTAATAAGTCTGTATGTTGCTGAGTTTAATGTACTACTTACTACTAATGAGGTTTGCTTTCAAATAAAAAACCCACAAAACCAGGAAACTCCTCCAGTAGTATTCCCTTCTTCCATGGTCGATTACACTGTAGATTCTAGTGTTTTGTCACTCTCTAGTGCCTTCATGTTCTTGTTTTGTTCTTACAATTGTTCAAGGTTCATAGTGTTGACGTATAGGTAACGGGTACTGTTTTGTTAGAATAAATACCTCTGTTTGTGGGAAACAGAACAAGTTTTGTTTGTCCTGGGTATCCTAAGCTATAAGTTCAATTGTTGACTTTTAGTATTTTTTTTCTTTTTTATACAAACTTCCAGATTTGTTCAAAGTGGTTATACCATTTTGCATTCCCACATATTTCAGAAAGGGAATAATAGGATGGAGTAGGATGGTTAATGCAGACATAGTAGGAATAGATGGTGTTTTAGGTATATCTGGTTAAAACTGGAGGGGACTGGAGAGCTCAGAATCTCACTGTGTGACAAGTGCAGCATAGTGGTATTGATTGCAGTGTTCACAAGAAATGAGCTTCCTCACCCAAGGACCTCTTCTCTACCAGTACTTCTTCCTTTGCCAATCCTTGCACAGATCCAACATCCATGGTTTACTCCTCTTCATCTGAATCTCTGAAATGACCCCACATCCATGGTCAGTATCTTGGGACCTTTCTTAGGAAAACATTAGCTTTGCAGCTGAGAGAAATCAGTGGGGAAGTCAGGTCCTGTCAAGATACCTGAAAACTTGGGCAAGCAGAACATCTGAATTTACTATGCTTCTCTCACCAAACATATTTTCTCACCAGAGCGGAGTACGTGTCTATGTTCCACATTCCATCTTATTATCTTCTGTGTTACCGGGAAAAAGAAATCTTTCTTAGGGCTCTGTATTTCCCCTCCAGTCATTACATCTCCTGCTTGCAGAGGAATCTAATGAAATATCTCCCCTTTGGCCCATGGATTTTTAATACTTTTTGCATTTGAGAAATCTTAGGTAAATAAAGCAAAACTTAACGTGGTTAAAGTATATCGGTTGGAAACAGATATAAAACCACCAATCCACGTAACCGTTAGGAAGAAAAGAGGAGATGTGAAAAATTGATTAAAATTTGTCAAATGTGGAAACAAACCCAGAGCCCATCAGTGGCTGAATGGATTAAAAAAGATGTGAGATATATGCAATGGAATATACTCAGCCATAAAAAGAATGCAATCTTGACATTCAACAACACAGATGGGCCTCTTGAGGGTGTAATGCCTAAGTGAATTTAGACAGGAGAAAGACAAATACCATATGTTTTCACTTATATGTGTAATCTAAAAAACAAACAAGCAAATATAAACAAAATTCATAGATACAGAGATCAGATTGGTGGTTGCTAGAGATGGGGGTTTGGAGGGTGGCCCAAATGGATGAAGGGGATCAAAGAGGTAAAGACTCTCACTTATAAATAACTCATGTAACATACAGTCTGATGACTATAGCAAATACTACTGTGTTGCAAATTTGAACAGTTGCTACAAAAGTAAATCTTAATACGTTCTCATCACAGGAAAGAAAACATTTTCTTGATTCCCTATGGTGATAGATAGGAACTTGATTTATTGTGGTGAACATTTCACAATGTGTACAAATGTTGAAACATTATGTTGTACACCTAAAATAATATAATGTATGTCAATTATACTTCAATTAAAAATGATCAAAGGGGAATCCAATATATGTTATTGATACCAGAAGAGTAACTGAATTCTATGTGGCAGCAACTGTGTTCAGAGCAAGAACAGTGTATAGAAGCATGATTTATCATCAAAATGTTCCATTCAATTAAAAATGTGTTTTTAAAATTATATATCTGTGTATCTATCTATTTCTCATTCTTTATATGAAATGACTTCTAATATATCTGAGGCAATAAAGCAACAAAAATAGGGAAAGTCCCTGCCTAACCTCATGAAACTTGAAGTTGGGGGTGGCACTGATATTGCCACTGATAATATCAGTAATACAGTAGGTTTCCTGCTGCATTTTTCTCTGTGCTTTGCACTTTCTGCATATAAATTAATTTTTTTAATGTTTATTTTTTTTTGATAGAGAAACAGAGCACAAGCCGAGGAGGGGCAGAGAGAGAGAGAGAGAGAGAGAATCCAAAGCAGGCTCCAGGTTTTGAGCTGTCAGCATAGAGCCTGATGCGAGGCTCAAAGTCACAGACCATGAGATCATGGCCCAAGCTGAAGTCTGATGCTTAACCGACCTGAGCCACCCAGGCTCCCCTAATTTTTTAATGTTTATTTTTGAGAGACAGAGCACAAGCAGGGCAGGGGCAGAGAGAGAGAGGGAGACACAGAATCCGAAGCGGCTCCAGGCTCCGAGCTGTCAGCACAGAGCCCGATGCGGGGCTCAAAACCCGGTGTGAACCTTGAAATCGGCACTCACCTGACTGATCCACCCAGGCGCCCTGCATATTCATTTTCTAACTCAAGGTATAGTGGCTGAGTCCTCACCTCCAGGAGTAACCTTGTTTCAGCAAGGACTGCCAGAGAGAAATTCAAGCAAAGGAAGCCCTAGATAAAGAACTTATGGCATCTCTGTGGGCCATGGCCCAGGACTCTGGACCAGTTGTGCACTGAGTGCAACAGAAGAGAGAGAGAGGCCTGGTTTTGCTCAGGGATGCAAAAGATGCTATGAGGAAGACAGTAGGGTAAAGTCAGAAAGTTCTTTGAAGCTTAACAATTTTAACGCCTGTCAGTTTTAATCATGTAGGATGTCTGCAGTGCTCTCCACATAAATTCCTAACACCCTGTCCCTGGGTCTGGGAACCTTAATGGTTGTGACAGTCAGTCCCTCTACAGCTCCTTTGGTGTTTTCTAGTCCTACAAGTTTTCCAAATTCAAACTCCGAGATCTCCAGCAGCTCACACACACAAAATTACTAACTTTGCTCATCCTTCTCCTTGGGTCATTGCTGCCACCCAGAAACTGAGCTCACCTGGGAGATCAGCCAGAGCACATAGGAAGGATTTCCATAAGGGGCATCTTGACGACTGTTAATGAAACAAAATGAGATGCTTGTTTGGTGTTAAATAATATGAAAGGACATCAGAAGAAGGGGCATGTTAACAATATCCTAAGACCCATGAGAAAGAGAGAGTAGGAAAGCTTCTTTATTTTAACTACCTTTCCTCCTGTGAATGACAGCTGCATCCAGACTGACTCATTCAGACTGCAGATCCATCAAACTCCTTTTTTTTTTTTTTTTCTTATTTTTTTTTACAGTGACTTCCTCTTATCTGAGCAGGTCTTTTGGATTAAAGTTGACTTTTTAAACATTATCTGGGGCACCTGATGGCTCAGTCAGCTAAGCATCTGACTTCAGCTCAGGTCATGATCTCGTTCCTGGGTTCGAGCCGTCTGTCTGCCTCTGCCTCTGTGCTGACAGTTCAGAGCCTGGAGCCTGCTTCAGATTCTGTGTCTCCCTCTCTCTCTGCCCCTCCTCCGCTTGCACTCTGTCTCTCTCCTTTAAAAATAAACAAACAAAAAAAAAATGTTAAACATTATCACCCTTACAACACCCTCCTTGTTACAGTTGGCTCTCCTACATCACTGTTTGGCATGCATTCTTTGAAACTGCACAAGCTCCCCTGTTTTGTTATCATTGTCATTATCACACTTCACCAATGCCACTGACATAGAATTTTAGAATTGTTAGGGTTCTCCAGAGAACAGAACCAATATGAAGGAGATTTATTATGAGGAATTGGCTCACATGATTATTTGGGGCTGAGAAGTTCCAGGATCTGGTGTCTGCGAAGTGGAGACCTAGGAAAGCTGGTGATGTAATTCAGTCCGAGACCAAAGGCTTGAGAACTGGGTGGGTAATGGTTGTAAATTCCAGTCCAAGGACAGGAGAGGACCTGTATCCCGGCTCAAGCAGGCAGGCAAGAAATAAAAGGGATGAATCCCTTTTTCTTCTCAGGCCCCGCAACAAATTAAATGATGCCAACAACACTGGTGAAGACAACCTGAGTCGACAGATTTGAATAATCTCATCTAGAAACAACCACTTCCCAGACAGACCCAGAAATGTTTAATCCGGGCACCTCGGGGCCAGTCGAGTTGACACATGACATTAACCTTCACGATTATTTCCTGCTTCGTTTTATTATGCTAGGATTTTAGAGATTATATGCTGAAAGTATTAGATGCGTTGCCCACGTGACACTTGAAACAGCTCCATCTTCCCAGCCTCCGTAGAAAAAGCGTCATTTTTGGCCGTCTTGAATCCAAAATCTGAAGGTCAGCTTCGTTGTGTTACCACTCTGTGACAGCCCCTGACTGACCACCTGAGTGAGGTAACGCCAGATTTGCACAGTCCTGCCCTCTCACACGCCGATGAGGACACACACCGGTCAGATTCACAGGACCCCAGCGGGGGGATGGGAACTGTAGACAGCCTGCCCATGTGGCCGCCCCAGGCCAGCCTCAAGTGCGGGTCCTCCTTGTGGGAAAGGAGAAATTGTATTCCCTCCCCATGACAGCTCATTTGTAGCGGAAAAAGGCAAGGCGGGTGTGTGCGAAGTTACACTGCTCGGGTAAGCCTCCTTCTCCAAAGGCCACCTTAACCCTGGTAAAGCACGGGAGCAGCAGGAGCGCAATCCCGGACCCAACCGGCCGCGGCTCGGAAACCTGGTTCATTTTCCTGGGGGCGGGAGGGGGGGGGCGGGGGTTCCTATGCAGAGGTCTCCCATTGGTTGGTGGCCTCTCCTCCTGTCCTGCATTCCCCCAAGAATTCAACTTCCGTTTTCACTTTGCTCCTCCGGGTCTCAGCGGAGGTTAGCGCCTGGTTTGGGGGCAGGATCCTGACCACGTCGGCCTCTACTCTTCTTCGGGGAGGCACGACTTCTCCCCTGGTGTCGGAAGCTGTGTGCAGTAGTTTGCGGAGGACAGAGGTGGGGAGAAGAACCGAATTTTGGGTGGAGTCTAACGTGGGGTCTCGCAGCTGCTGTGAAGGGCGGGCAACGCCCAGCTTGCAGCCTTCCAGCTGAGAGTGCCCGGTAGGGGTGCAAGGTAGGGGGAGGGGGTGTGGGGGGCGGGGAGGGTGGGGAAGGCGGCTGGAGGAGGCGCAGTCCTCAAAGAAGGGAGCTGTGAAGACTGGAATGGAAGGGCTTTGTTCTTTCTTGGAAGGAACCTTCATTTCTCCAGGCAGAGTTACCCTGGAGATTCTCCTTCCCATTCTGCAAGTGTGAATTGCACCCTTGCTGAGGACAAGCCAGAATCCTCCATTTTTCAGAGGTAGAAAGTTCCTGCTCTCCACAGCAAGAGCGAGGGCCGAAGGATCTTTGAATCCTAACGTTTGAATGCCTATTGCCTAACAATAAAGTATTTCTGCATGACTCTAGATAAATTTTCACTACCTTGGCTGTCTGTGCCTAGGAGCTTGGTGGGGTGATAACCGGCAGGCCCTGCAGCCTTCATCTGTGAACTCGTCTAGAAGGTCCTTGAGAATGACCAACCTTACTCATCCTTCTCCCAGGCCATATCTGCCTCGGAAACAGGTGCCCGAGAGATCAGGAGTGAGGGGAGCATTCTCCAGATGTGGGGTCTTTTCTAACTTTTAATAAACAAAATGAGTTTGATTGTTGTTAACGATGTAAAAAGATGTGGGAAGAAGTATGTTACAGAATCCTGGGAGCCAGGAGGGAAGGGAGTTTACAGCAGGGGAGCCTCTGTTTACTCCACCCCCTTCCCATAGGAGGTACAGCTGCATCCCCCTTACAGCGGGATGGGGGACACCCGTCACGTCAGATCTCTTCTCCCACCCTGCCTGACTTTACTTCATCTGACCAAACGTCACTTTATCAAAGCTGATTTTGGAGGTTATTACCTCTGCTGCATATTCCTTGTGCCCCTCTCAGCCACTGGTCAGTGACTGGCACCTGACTTCTGAACTCAAATAGTACACCTCTTGTCCTGCCAATGATCACAGGGTTTTAGAATCGATTTGTTTACTTTTTTGCTTCCTTTTTCATTTTGCTAGTTTTATAAGGAGTTCATATTAAATAGTATTAGATGACTACCTGGCAAATGAAACAGCACAATTTTCTTTTCCCATTCTACTTAGGCAAAGTGACTCTTTCCCATATATGTCCATAACTCGTGGCTTCATCATACTTAGAGAAACAGTTTGGTTTAGTCACAAAAGAATCAAATTTTGTGTGTATCTTTACTGTTTGGACTTTTACATAGTTGTCTTTTTATGTCCTTTTGCTTGTCCTTAGCTCTCGCCTCTGGAACATGTCAAGTTTGCATTCTCACCAGCTCAGATGTATGGAGAAAGACCCATGAGTAGGGTCCTGACACCTGTGGCAGCCAGCTGACCTGGGAGTTCTATCAGGCAGATACCACTCATGTTCCCGTATCTATCTCCCAGATTGCCACAGAGCCCTTGGGTCACGGCTTAAGTAGTAGTGAGCTCCTCCCCCATGTATGGCAACTCCAGCCCCTTTGCCCATTCCTCCTCCTGTGTCAGTGGTGACAGCAGCTGCTTTGTCATTAGCTCCTTATAGCCCTAGTGTGAAAATAAACCCCACAGCCCTACAGCAGGATGCATTCGCTGTTGCTCCCTCCCGTAGAAGGCTCTTGATGCTTCTCTGCACTGGTTGTATCTTGAATGGGATGAGAAATAATTGGAGGCCTCACTCCATGTTCATAACATAGCTTGGCTAGATATTATCATGTAATAGGGGTAGATTTTATCGTGTAATAGGTACATATAATATAATATCTACCTCTGATAAGATACCTACCTCTGATCTTCCTGTTTGTCAGAGCCTCATCTGACCCATGGTCTCTCCAGCTGGGGGCTTACTTCATATGGTCTTTGAACTATTTTCAGTATCTTTACCATTAGCTGGATTATATTTGCAGTGCATGGCTGCCTATTCTCATCAGGTTTCCTTTATGCATGATGAACGTGGCATGAGTGGACAGTTTTAGTAGATTTAAATTGATCTCCATGGTGCCTTCATAGCTTTCCCCTCCCTTGTGTGGAGCAAAGGGAAACCTTATGGGTTGTCTCATACTGGAGATCGTTCTTTACCATCAAACCTTGGCAGCCATCAAAACTTTAATCATTACTGAGATCTTCCCTTTCTCTGTTTTTTGCCACATACCCCTGTTTGCCTGGAGCTCCTGACAGAACCCCTGAATCTAGACTGTGGCCACAGGGCCATCAGAGAATGAGTGTCATTGTGCTACCACTGTGGGACACCCACCAGCTGCAGTTGTGGTGACTGACCACTGGCGGTAGTTTCCACTTGGGTCACCATTTCCATCCATGCAACCTGACAAGACGCAAACCTCCAGGTTCGTTTAGCTTATCTGGGGGCTAGAGGGACAGGAGACACAGCATGCTGGCATGGCTGCTTTAGGTGAGCCATCAGTGATGGCCCTTACAGTGATACAGGAGGTATTTTAGTCCTGGTATCTCAGCTTGTTAAGAAACCAGACTAGGTAGATGTGGGGTGAACCTGCCATCCATAAGCCTAGCGCTACAAAGGGCTGATTACCTGGGGAAATCCCATGAGTACAGCTTCCAGGGGCCTAAACAAGACCTATTTGGCCCTAAGAGTCACAATCCCCTTGTGAAAAGTGAGTCTTTGCTTACCAGCCGGCATTTAAGGTCTGTATAAAGTCTTCCTAGTCCCAATGCACTTACACATCAAGCCATTTTTGCTGTTAATATTGTGGCCTTGCAAGACAGCTGACCTTCCACTTCATTGTAACCTGGTAGGTTTCCCAGAAAAACGAACAAGAAACTACCCGCCAGAAGAGTAAACCAGTGTTACCTTTACCAGAAGAAAGATCCCAAGCCTGATGTTAACCCCTTGTTCCCAACTCCAACCCTATCCTTTTACCTCATCTTATCTCTCACTCTTATCTGCTGCCCTCCGTTTCCTTCATCAACTTGTCCTTGAGCTATCGTCCTCCTTCTCCGAGTTGCTGTGTGGGCATCCCACTTGACCTTCCCAGTTCCACACTGGATCCACCTAATCTGTCACACAGCCTGAGTGCAGAGCTAAATATGCTCCTACTCATCTCTGATAAGAAAACCTTGATAACTTCTCCCTGCTCTTGGAAAAGATTCCCTAAACGTTGTGTAATTTGGGGAGTGTTCTATTTGATGGCCACTGAAGGCTCATGTGATGTCAAAGGCCCAGCAATTTTCTGCACCCCAGCCACACTGACCTTTTAAACTCATACAAGGTGACATGTTTTCTGTGACCAGATCACTTCCTCTACCAGTACATTGTGTCCCCTGTCTCATCCCATCTTTCCTTCATTTTCTTCAGCTTTCAATTCAACCCTTCTGTTTTCAAGTTGGAATTCTTGGATAACCCTTTATTTACCCCATTATTTGTTTTCCCAACAGTATGTGCATCTCTCTAGTAGTGTTTTCCACATCTTCTTGCACACGCTGTGTATGTGTGTGTGTGTGTATATGTGTGTGTGTGGTCTATTACTTAATTTATGAATGCCAAGTCCATAGTGGTTTAAACCCTCTGTTTTTAAAAATTTAGTTCCAATATGGTTCACGTATAGTGTTATATTAGTTTCAGGTGTACAATATAGTGATTCAGCGCTTCATATGACACATTATGCTCATCACAGCAAGTGCCCTCCTTAATCTTCCTTGCCTATTTAACCCATCCCCCACTCACATCCCCTCTGGTAACCATCAGTTTGTTCTCTATAGTTAAGAGTCTGTTTCTTGATTTCTCTCTCTCTCTCTCTCTCTCTCTCAGTCTTTCTCTTTCTCTCTCTCCCACCCCCCTTGCTCGTAAACACCCTCTGTTTAGACTTGTTTTGGTGTTTATGGGTATTAGTCAAGTTGCTGGCATTTAATTCATCATTAATGATAATTAATTGAATAAACTTGCCCAATATTTTGAGACTTCTTTGTCAAGACTAACATTTCATCTGTGTTTATTTTTTTTTTTCAGGTATTTGACTTATATGATCCTATGAGTATATACCATCTCCCCTACTGCCCCCCTACATACACACCTTTAGGTTCCTGTTAATGTCCCTGGTTTATTTCCTGGCCACGCTGAAATCTCACTGGTTATAAACACTGGACTTCCCAGAACCTCTCAGCTGGTCTGGATCTCTTCATCCCCACACCTTTCATTGTTCTGGGTGTTAATTGGGTCCTTTTGTTTGCCTTTGATTAGCTCATTGGGATAGGGGACAGACCTCTGTAGGAGGCTTTGAATACGTTAAGTTGATCCCAACTCTGTATTGGAGATAAATGACCTTTGTAAGTCACTTACCACCTCTGTTCACACGTCTGATGAAGGGTTTGCTTTTACCGTGTACACAAACATACTGTCATATATTATGTCATGATAAGAGAAATCATTGCAAACTTCTCGTAAGTGATGTCAATGGTTACACTGTAAGTTAGAGCAGGACTTTTTGATAAGAGAACTGTTGAGAGTTTACTGAAGTGTAAGAGTGAGTCATACTGATGTCAGGGGCAGTATCCATGCTGAGTGAAAGACAGGTATAAAAACCCAAAGGCATATGTGGATGGGTGCTTTTTGCAGTGGGGCTGTGTTTTGGAGATGGCAAAGAAAAAGCAAGAGAGATGGTAGGTCACACAAGGGTCTTGGTAGAGGAGGCCTCAGGTCATCTTTTTGTTAGTAAAATAAAAGGAAAATAATAGTCGTCGCAGATAAAGATGGGATTTGTCCTGTCACATGAACCAGGAGTAATGCACTTGAAATTATTAAGAAAAGTCCTGTTTACCAGGTCCCCACGCTCCTTTCTTGTTTCTCCACCTTTCTTTCTTGTCCTTCGATATTATGATTTTGGCCTGTCCTCGATTTCTGCGCAATTAGTGTAATTTTATTCCTACCTTTCTTATTCTGCCCCTTTTAACCTTCCCAATCATGCAGGGATCTGTGAGCAAGAAGAGCCACAGGGAGCAGCTGCTATGGCTTCTGAACTCCTGAAATGCTTACAGGAGGAAGTGACCTGCCCCATCTGCCTGGACATCCTGACACAGCCCCTGAGCCTAGACTGTGGCCACAGCTTCTGCCAGGCCTGCATCACTGCAAAGACCAAGGAGTCCACGACAAACCAAGGAGGGGAGAGCAGATGCCCTGTGTGCCGAATCAGGTACTGTACTGGGGAGCTGCGGCCTAACTGGCATGTGGCCAACATAGTGGAGAGGCTCAGAGAGGTCAAGGTGAGCCCCGAGGAGGGGCAGAAGATAAATCTCTGTGAGCGCCATGAAGAGAAACTCCTGCTTTTCTGTAAGACAGATGGGAAGGTCATTTGCTGGCTTTGCGAACGGTCTCAGGAGCACCGTGGTCACCACACGGTCCTCGTGGAGGAAATTGCCCAGGACTACCAGGTAAGAGACCAGGATGGAGGAAATACAGGGCAGAAAACGGTACTTGATGAGCAATCTCCACTTGTATTCAACTTCATTCCCTTGTCACCATAGACCCGAGGGCTGTCCCCAAGTCTGTGATTTTGTCTTTCTATTCTCACCTTCCAAGACCTGAAAGACAGTTTGTTTGTTTTTGTTTTTTGCCTAAAGAACATTTTGGCCATTCCATTCAATTGCAACTTTTTGTAACCCTACCACACAGGTTTAACCAAAAGTAGATACTTTTGTACCTTGCGCTAGATGGGTGGAGATTTTGTGCCCAAGAGAGGCTCTCATCACTCCGTTGAACAGTAGGGTAGATTGAGATGTAATTTCTTTCCTGGCTGCAGGATTCAGCTTGTTCTTCTGGTACAAAAAGAATCAGTCACTCTCTTTTGACAAGGGGATGGTGATGTCCATCACCTGAGTCTTAAAGAACACATTCACCACCACCTCAAGTTTTCTTCCAAGTCATGGATTCTAATTGCTGTTTTCACCAGTTCTGTAAACTCTTGTCTCTTTGGAGATCAGCCTGATTTTTCCCCTCATTTATCCCCTATGCTAATGCTGAGGAATCTCATAGCTTGACTATGGTGTGATTCCTGTCTCATAGGAGAAGCTCCAGGAAGCTCTATGGAAGCTGAGGGAAGACCAGCAGGAAGCTAGGATGTTGGAAGCTGGTATCGGAGAAGAGAGAACTTCCTGGAAGGTAGGAGATGTTTCCTGAGGGAGTTTGACAAAAATCTAGACAGGACCTTGGGCCTTACTAACAAAGAGCCTCCTTCCTTTTGTTCCCTGATAGTTTCTATGTCCAAAAGTCATTTGATTGGTCCTCTTCTTTCTTTATCCTTTCCCTGATAAGGGTTGGGGCTGAGAAGTGAACCTATTATAAATGAACACAGATGTTTAGAAGCAGGTATTCACATAGAAGATGGCTAGTCAATTCTGTGCTACATTCCTGTTGTGATTTTGAGTCTTTGATCTTTCTAGGGGAAGACATTTAGCAATGACTCATGGTTCTGTCCGCACCGTTCAGTTTTCAGCCAAGGGTGAAGGGGTGGGGGTCAAGAATAATATGAGGAGACTTGGTTGTCCTGGACAGCTGTGTGAAAGCTAAGCCACACCCAGGGATCCCATTGGGGCTCAGGGTTAGCCTCAATAATGCAAACTTGAGGCCATTATTTTGGAATGTGATGGAGAAAAGATGATAGGAAAAGTCAGCTTTCCCAAGAATTGCTCCCTGGCTTCTATTTCATTTCCCTGTGAGAACTTTCCAAAGAAAAGAGTTCTCTTTCTGGTTCCTAGTCTCGGCCTGATAGCCCAGGTACCTCTCTCTCTTTCTCATTCCTGAAGAAACAAATGCAAACTGAGAGACAAAGTATCCAGGCACAGTTTAAAAAACTGAAGGACATCCTGGAGTATGAGGAGCTGAGGGAGCTGCAGAATTTGGAAAACGAGGAGGAAAGCTGTTCTAGGCAGGCTGGCTGAAGCTGAGGATGAACTGGCCCAGCACAGCCAGCTGTTGACCGACCTCATCTCGGATCTGGAACATCGGCTGCAGGCGTCAACGATGGACATGCTGCAGGTAAGACTCGGGAAGAAGCGCCAGCACCTGAGATTTGAGAAAAATGAAGACCAAGTTTCCTTCTCTCCCGTGTTGCTTTGCTCTTCCTGGTGGTGACTCTAAGGTTCCTTTGGCCCCGCAAAGTACCCCTTTCCTGCATCTCTGTCAGAGCTTATAGGAATAAATAGCAAGGAACAATTGCATATTTATTTATCAAGTGCAGTGCAGAAATCTGACTGTGGAGAGAATTTGCTTTGTATCCAGGGATAGTCTATGGGCCTCTGTTATCTGTGATCTAGTGCTAAGGACTTATCTGGTACCTCTTCCCGATTCAGCTTGGTCACAGACAAATGAACTTCACATCCTGAGACTTGTTCTTCCCTCATAGAATGAACTAAGATTTTTCTTCTCCCTCCTTTTCTAGTTTCTGAAAAACAAACAAACAAAAAGTAGGTGGTGAAGACTAGTATTATTTATTCTTAAAACATTCAATAGAATTCACCCAGTGAAGCCATCTCATTCTGGGCTTTTCTTTTGTAAAAGACTTAAAATAATATTTAAAAATATGTATTAGGTTTATTTACATTTTGTTGAAGTTCTTTTTTTTTTTTTTTTTTTTCAATGTTTATTTATTTTTGGGACAGAGAGAGACAGAGCATGAACGGGGGAGGGGCAGAGTGAGAGGGAGACACAGAATCGGAAACAGGCTCCAGGCTCCGAGCCATCAGCCCGGAGCCTGACGCGGGGCTCGAACTCACGGACCGCGAGATCGTGACCTGGCTGAAGTCGGACGCTTAACCGACTGCGCCACCCAGGCGCCCCTTTGTTGAAGTTCTTAAGTCAGCTTTTGTAATATATGTCTTTGTAGGGATCATTCCACTCTAAGTTGCCTGATATATAGACATAAAGGTGGTCATAATAATCACTTATAATACCTCTAGCTTTTCCAACACTCACAGTAATGTCCCCTCTTTGATTCCTGATTTTGGTGGTGTGCTTTTTTCTTTTTCTTTCTTTCTTTTTTTTTTTTTTTTTTTGGTCAGTTTAGTTGTCTTTGGTCAATTTGTCTTTCTTGATTTTCTTCAAGAATCAACTATTATTTCATTGACTTTAGGTTTTTTTTTAACCTTTCTGTGTCATTTGTGTCTGCTTTTATCTTATTGTTTCCTTTGTGTATGTATGTGTATGCACGCATCAATGCGAGTATGTGTGTGTTGGGTTTAGTTGCCATCCTTTTTCTAGTTTCTTAAAGTAGAAACATTCATTACTTATTTGAGACCATCTTTTCTGATAATAGTATTTAATGATATAATGCATTGCATTTATTTCGTTTAGCATAATACTCTCTAGTTCCATCCATGTTGTTGCAAATGACAAGATTTCATTTTTTTTATGGCTGAGTAATATCCCGTTATATATAGATATCACATCTTTATCCATTCATCAGTCAGTGGACACTTGTGCTGTTACAATAATTTGGCCATTGTAGATAATGCAGCTCTAATGCTACATTAGGGTGCATGTATCCCTTTGAATTTGTATTTTTGTATTCTTTGGGTAAATCCCTAGAAAGTGTGCGTTTAATTTAATAATACTTGATTTCTCACTTTTTCTTCTGCCGCAGATTTCAAATTTAATTTCTTTGCAGTCAGAAAACACATATTTTATTATTTCAGTATTTGAATGTATTGATATTTGTCTCATGGACTAAAATAGTGTATGTCCACAAACTTTTTCTATATGAATTTGAGAAGAACGTATATTCTGCGTTTTGTTAGATATAATAGTCTATAGATGTCAGTTAGGTCAAGTTGGTTGATAGTATCATCCACGTCTTCTGTATCTGCAGATTTTCATACAAGTTATTCTGTCAGTTATTGAGAGTGAGCTATTGAAATCTACAACTACTAATTGTCTATTTTGTTTAATCCTTTCAGTTTTGCTTTGTGTATTTTGAAGCTCTGCTGTTAGGTACACATACGTTTATAATTGTTATATCCTTTCTTGACATACTGAACCTTTTATCATTCTGAAACTTCCCTCTCATTCTCTCATAATATTTATTGTCTTAAAGTCTATTTTGTCTAGTATTAATATAAATACTTGAGCTATCTTGTGATTACTGCTTGCATGGTATATATTTTTCTATCTTTTTACTGTATTTGTGTCTTTGGATCCAAAATATGGATCATGACCTGAGCCAAAGTTGGATGCTCAACCAACTGAGCCACCAAGCACCCGTATAATCATTGCCTTTTAATTGGGATGTTAAAACAATAACATTTAATGCAATTTTTGGTGTTGTTGTATTTAAATTTATCATATTGCTATTTTCTTTCCATATGTTGCCTGTAGTTTTCATTGTTGTTTTCCCTTGACTAGCTTTGTTTGAGTTAAACAAATATTTTAAGTTTAATTTTAAATTTTCCTATTTCTGTGGGGGTTTTGTTTTGTTTTGTTTTGTTTCATTGTTAGTTTTTTTTCCCCGTAGTGGTTATTCGAGTGATTACAGCATGCCTCTTACCCTATCATCATCTACCTCAGATTAATACTAATTTTAATACCAATTTTAATTATTGGATAAATGATTTAAAAAAATTTTTTAACGTTTATTTATTTTTGAGACGTAGAGAGACAGAGCACGAACATGGGAGGGGCAGAGAGAGGGAGGCACAGAATCTGAAGCAGGCTCCAGGCTCTGAGCTGTCAGCACAGATCCCAACGCGGGGCTTGAACCCACAAACCACAAGGTCATGACCTGAGCCAAAGTCAGACGCTTAACCGACTGAGCCACCCAGGCGCCCCTACAGTGATACTTTTCATATGGGCACCTGATCCAATGCAGGGCAGTGCCATGCAGCCATAAGAGGTTTTTTTTGCTTTAATTGGGAAGAGAAGTTCTTTTTTCTTCTGGAGTTTATATCAGGAGATTCATGTTTCCTTTATGAACTGAGAATAAAGTCAATTAAGAGGGAATAAGTAGAATTTGGAGAAAGACATAGGGTCCTGATGACAGGGTTTGAGCTTCAAAATTAAGCTTTCATTAAAGTTATAACTGCCCCCAGATCCTTTTCTCTACTTAATCTAGTTTTGATTTTTGTCATATACAACACAAAAGCCCTAATACAGAGAGCATTTATTTTTAATGGCCCTTGGAGACCCACCTGTTGGCCTAGTTTTTGGTGACATGAGGGACGTGAAGTCTGAGGTAGAGGACATCAAATATACTGGTAGATATTTGTTCAAACAAATGAAGCAATATCTGTGATGATAAAGAAAATCAGATGGCTAAAAACTTTAAGTGGACTAAACTGAACTCATACTATGTATGAGTTATGTATGTATGTATTATGAGTATGTATTATGTATGTATGTTAACCAAATGGAATTTTAAATAAAAACTTGGGGCGCCTCAGTAGCTCAGTTGGTTAAGTGTCCAGCTCTTGATTTCAGATCGGGTCATGATCTCAGTTTGTGAGATCGAGCCCCGTGTCAGGCTCTGCACTGACAGCATGGAGCCTCCTTGGGATTCTCTCTCTCCCTCTCTCTGCCTTTCTCCTGTACTCTCTCTCTCTCCCTCTCTCAAAAACATTTAAAAAATTAAAAATAATTAAATAAAAACTTGAAAAAATTAGACAAAGAATGTGGACTGAATTGCTTGGTGGAGACTGAAGTGCGTTGTAAATATTGTAATGTTTAGGACAGTGAGTGAATGGATACTGGCAACCTTATGAACAATGGAGTGTAAGGGAGGAGACGGTTTGGTTGGTGAATGGTAAGTTACATATTAGACATCCTAACCTACTTGTTTCTGTGGCCTGTTTACTACTGAAATCATTAACCTGCGTTTAAGAGACAAAACTGAGTAAAAACATAGGGTTGGAAATTAAGTGGACATGGATGTGTGTTGAACTTAAGAGAGTGGACAAGGTCACTTACAGATAGCGTGTAATGAGAAGAGAGACTTGAAAAATGCCTACCTTCGTATATTGCTCATATCCTCAGCAAAGGCATGGAAACCTCTTGAGGGATATTATGATTATTTACTCATCTTTGATTCTCCAAAGCCTGTCCTGATGTTTGGCAAATAATAGCAAATCCCTTTACGTTTCTATTGAATAAATGAAAGAGCCATGCATTATTCATATCATCTCATGCACTTGGGGAAAAAATTATGGAACTGTTGTTTTCCTCGTAAATATGTCTCCACTCCAGATACTAGAAGCTTCATGCTTTACTTCCACAAGGCTCAAAGCTGTTTCTACCTTTTAGGAAATCTGACAACCTCACATGAGTCTTCTGGAATGATTAGCCTGGGTCTTATCTTTACTTATTTGCTCTCACATTGGGACCATCTTTATTCCCACCGTAGGGTTGGTGGGGATGAGATGATGCTTTGTAAGTGGGGAGGGCCTGTTACCTCTTGACTCATGTTTTCCCTTTTCTCCCTAGGATGTGAATCACCTCATGGAAAGGTATGTGTGGGGGATCAGAGATGGTGAAAGAGGTTTAAAGGCATTAGATTTCTGTGGTGATCAGTTAGAATAAAACATTTCTCAGGGCCGGACAATTTGGATGCATAGTTTTATGTGAAATTTCTGTTCACAAATTGTGGTTTGAGTGTTCTGTAACTGTTGAGAATAGACCAGGCTCTGTGGTAGAGAATTTGGGTGGTGGGAAGTCACACAGTTTGGGTCAGTAGCAGTATCAAGGCTAAGGCGTGGCAGACCCTTGTGACATGATAGCTTTTATTCACCTTGCGTGCCCATATCTAACTCAGGTTCTCATATTTCTTAGGCGCTTGGCTTATCCTGGGAATGTCATATCTTCTTTATCTGTCAAGCACCCAGAGTTGGAGACAGCTCCCTTATATTTAAATTTCTGCCCTTGGAATGGAAGAGACCTTCTATGCAGCTCTGAGATTTCCAAAAACAGACTCGAATCTCAAGAAATATTTTGGCCCTAGTATACACAAGTGATCCATCTTGATCTCATACATTGGAAGCCAGATTGGAAAGGTGGCATCCTTGTGTCTCAATTTTGCACACCTATGTGACAGCATCGAGTTTTTTCCTAACACAGGAAATTCAGGCCATCGTTAGTTTGGTGCTCAAGTTCCAAGTGTTTGCAAACGTTCCCAGAAAACCTGAAAGCTCAGATGTTATTCTGAGGGCTTTCCTGCTGGGAAGCAGAGTTTAAGTTTTTTTTAAAGGTACCAAAGTTTTGTTTTGTTATATCCATTATTTCATGTAATTTTATATGATTTCTAGGATTTAGAGAGGGAGAGGTTCATGATTTAATTTTGGAAACTGTGCCTCTGAGAGGTCAAGACCTTCCTAAGGTCACACAGAAGGCAACTGAGAGAGGGTAGGTGTGAACACTTTTCCCTGACTCTAAGGTCACAAGTCTCCTGTTCTTCTCAGGGTATTCAGGGTTCAAGCGCTTCAATGGGGTGAAGATAAAAAGTTGTGTGGAGGGACAAAAAGTCAGAAGTGTGGGGTTCAATTTTTGTCATCCCTAGGAGCAGGGTCTTGAGTCTGAAGAAACCAAAAACTTTTCTCAAGGGACAAAGGAACACATTCCGAGCTCTTGATCTGCAAGAGATAATACAAGCCTTTAAAAAAGGTGAGGAGTGTTAGAGCAAGTGGGTGGCTGTGGGAGTCTGTGATGGCAGGGGCTAAATGGGGAAAAGGGCACAATTTCTGGGTATGGAGAGAGAAGACAAAGGAGACTGGATGTCCTGTGCTGATGATATGGTCATATTTCATTGGGTGTCTGGTTCATACTCTCCTTCACCAGTTCACTGTCTCACCATCATCCCCAGTCTTTCCCTTGATCTTCAGGGGAAAGAGATTTCAGGGCTGCCTCCCTTGCTTATGTTGATTGTGGGGTTTTGTTTTGTTTTGTTTTGTTTTGTTTTGTTTTGTTTTTTGAGAGCCGACACATGTTTAGCACTAGCAAGGTAAGGAGGTATCAGTATCATCAAACCACCTTGTACTTACCACCTTTCAGAGTTTTTCATTCCTAGTAGGTCTTATGTTCCGAGACCCATATTTTCCCCTGTAACACATAACGTACATATTGTGCTTCTTCAGTGTTATACCTCTCCCCAAAGACAGATTTTTCATAGTTCCCACTCCAGTTATTCCCAAGATCAGATCCCTCTCACAGGGTCACAAATAAAGCTACGTCATATCCCTCACCCAACCCTGTACTTTTTTTGCAGCTCACGTGATTCCACACTGACCCCAAAATACGACGTATTTTGGCATTTCTACGGGACGAAGACCAGTGAGATATATGTGCTGGTGGAAATCAAATAATGCATGTAACAGCGATTATGGTGTCCCGGGCTCCCTGGTTATCAGTTCGGGGAAACATTACTGGGGGTTTGATCTTGGGGGGTATATGATAGAACATGCCCAGAATCCAATATGAAATTTCATGTTAGACATACTTAAAATTACCAACATGTTTACTCTGGGTATCAACCTAATATGGCTATTGCGTTAAAGGGTTAAAGGGTTGAATATAATGCTTTGAGGAGTCCTCCTTCTCTGACCCCTTCGTCTTAATCCTGGCCTTGCCTGTTCCTCCCCATTGTGTTGGAGTTTTCCTAGACTACAAGGCTGGCACCGTCTCCTTTTTCAATGTCACAAACCATAGGTTTCTCATCTATAAATTCTCTTCATGTTCCTTTTCTCAGAAAGCTTTTCTGTATTTCAACCTTGGGAAATATACTGACCCCATGACTCGGGGGGGACTGACTCTAGACTCTAGACTGACTCTAGAGTCAGAGTAGTAGAGTCTAGACTACTAGACTACTAGAGTCTAGTTCTTGTACTCGCCAAGCTCTTGAACCTTCTTACACCCCTACTTATTTCTTTGTAGTTGCGCTTGCCTTAAGTACACCTAATGCATTGAGTCTGTCTCACCGTGTGTCCCTTGCTGCTTCCCTTTTCTCTACGTGAACACCTATATTCATCAGCAGGGTGTACAATTTGCCTTGAATAATGTTTTTCCCAGTATGATGTTTGCATTAGGAAAGAATCTCTGTTCATAATTTTCCATAGTCCCAACGGAAAAAAAAAAAGGGCTGATGCCTCATAAAGAAAGATCATTATTGAGGGAACAACTCTGCCAGATTGTTACAATCCCATTTCCTCTGTCATGACTGAAAAGATGAAGGAAAGCTTTTCAACAATTTTGATGTATTATCAAAGACCTAAGCGTAGGAATTATTCACTAAAGACTGAACCCTTAGTGGTGTGTCTGTTCTCATGATGCCTTTTACTCATCAAAGAGTTAGGGAGAAAATGAGAAAATATCATAAATAGTAAGAATGGAAGTTTATGTTCAGCATGTCTGAGTTCCTGTCTTCTCTCCACACGTAGCAAATGCAACCTTGAATGACATACATTAACGTTGTGTTTATTTTCTTAAAATAAGCTTGGTGTAAAAACTGCACTGTACTTAGGATCATCGTAAGAAAATAAATGTCATTAAAATAAAGCATCTAGGGGCACCAGGGTGGCTCAGTTGCTTAAGTGTCCGACTTTGGCTCAGGTCATGATCTTGCAGTTCATGGGTTTGAGCCCTTCGTCAGGCGCTGTGCTGACAGCTCAGAGCCTGGAGCCTGCTTCAGATTCTGTGTCTCCCTCTCTCTCAAAAAAAATTAAAAATAAATAAATAAAACATTAAAAAATAAAAATAAAGCATCTAAGTGTCTCAAATTATTAATAAATATTATAAATAATTGCTCTACTAATTCCTAAAAATATAAGCTGTGTCAGTGTCTCATGAAATTCTGTGGGATTCAGTTTTCTCATTTGTAAAAAGAAAAGAAAAAAAAAAAGTACCTGATGTAGAATTGTGAAAATTAACAAACAGAATGTTTTCTAGTACATACTCAGGATCCAATAAGGTGTCTATTCATTTTTTGGCTCCCTCTCACTGTGACCAAAATAAATGATCTTAAGAATACCTATTAGCTTTCTTTCAACATTAGTATCTTCGTTTTGTTTTAAGAAATAAAATAACTTCATTAAAGAATTTCAATTTTCTTTAAATTTTAGCTGATTGTAAAATAAATTAATTTTTTTTGCATAGGTACCTAGTCTTTTTTTTTTTATTTTTTCTGCAGTAATTCTGTTTCATTGAAGTTAAATATTCATTTGAGATGTTGGCCCAGCTTTAAAAGTTATTATTCACAGTGATACAGTACAAGAAGTACAATCATGGGATTTCTTAGCAATGGTGTAGGTAAGTGTTTTGCTTGCCTGGTCAGCTTTCCTTTTGCAGTGACTTGAAAGTTCTCAGGAAGAGGGAAATCCTGCTTTCCTCCTTCAGTGAGATAGGAGGGGAGTTATCTCTGCAGTGGATGTCCATTTGAGGCTTGGTGGGATCCCTGTGTCTTTTAGCATTTTCATTTCCAACTCTTTCTTAACTACGTTCAGAACTACAGAGAGAAAAAGTGGGCTGTTGGTTAAACAGGATCTGCTCTCATTTCTGCTTGTCCACAAAATCCCTATCTGCTTCATCTCTGGATGACCTTTGATAACACAAGGGATTCCAAGGTGAACATTTCTAGAACCTGTGTGTGTGTGTGTGTGTGTGTGTGTGTGTGTGCATTCACACATCTCTATCAGCACTCATCCATGGAAACTGGAGGAAATTGATCTTCTAAATTTTCCCTTTGACCTCTGTTTTCCTGTCACCCTATTGCTACAATGAGTAATCTGGGGAAATACAAAAATATCTTCTAGAAGTAGCAGAAACTTCATAGGATCATAATAACAAAAGTATGTGCAAAATATGAAATTACAAGTGTCCAAAGTGTATCAGGCAATCCTCCTTTTGATAGCCTCATCTGGGTCACTTCTGTAGTCAGGGACAGCAGATGATGTCTCTGCCCCTCTTCAGGACAGAAAAGGAAATGAGGAGACCTCATTATCATTTTTCCAGAGGGATCTAGGAAAGCCAATCCAATTGCTTCCTCTCCCTTACTCTTCACACTTGTAAATATATAGTGTGTTTGTGATCCTGTAGAGAAATTCTCAGTGCTTTCTGATGTGGAAACGTGTTGGGGTTTAGAGCCCAAGGTCAAGGAAGAGTTCTTGAGATGTCTTCGGTGTAAAAAGGGGGTTTTATTAAAGTACAGGGACATGGGGCACCTCGGTGGCTCAGTCGGTTAAGCATCCGACTTCAGCTCAGGTCATGATCTCACAGTTCATGAGTTTGAGCCCCGCATCGGGCTCTGTGCTGACAGCTCAGAGCCTGGCACCTGCTTTGGATTCTGTGCCTCCCTCTCTCTCTGCCCCTACCCTGCTCATGCTCTCTCTCTCTCCCTCTCTCTCTCTCTCTCTCTCTCTCAAGAATAAACATTTAAAAATTTTAAACAAGAAATAAGGCACAAGGACAGAAACTATGGGCAGAAAAAGTTGCCCTGGAGTTATGAGGAGTGATTGATTATATACTTGGCAGTTGGGGGAGGTAAAGTCAGGGGGAAGTTTCCAAAAGGACTTTCATATGCTAAGAAGACTCATAGGATCCTGGAGGCCTGGCTAATAAGCTCAGGGTTTTTTTCCCTCTAGCAAAGCATTAACCTTAAGGCAGTAGGGAGTTCTGGAGGAATGTTGTACTCTCCGGGCCTCAAGCGTTTGTCAATGGGCTGCAGGTTATAAGGAAATTTTATTTTATCTGTCATTTCCTTCAGCCTTTGTTCCCCTACATCACTCTCTTTACCTGTATAAAGGAGGCTTGATGACTGGACCCCTGCTCAGTTCTGCAATCTCTCCTCTCTTCACCCAGCTCTCTTGAGCCCAGTGTCCAGTCCTCTGGAAAAACCGACAGATTTCTGGATACTTGTGCCTCTGCCTGGGCCCTGCCCACCTGGAAGCAAAGCTCAGCTGAGGATACAAAACCGAAGGAAAACTTGTACCCTAGAGAAGAATTTCCAAAATTGTCAACTTTTTTTTTTTAATTTTTTTTTCAACGTTTATTTATTTTTTTTGGGACTGAGAGAGACAGAGCATGAATGGGGGAGGGGCAGAGAGAGAGGGAGACACAGAATCGGAAGCAGGCTCCAGGCTCTGAGCCATCAGCCCAGAGCCCGACGCGGGGCTCGAACTCACGGTCTGTGAGATCGTGACCTGAGCTGAAGTCGGACGCTTAACCGACTGAGCCACCCAGGCGCCCCTCAACTTTTTTTTTAAATGAAAGGTAACTGTAGCTTCACATACAGGTGTGAGAAATAACCCAGAGACATATCTTACACGCTTTTCTCAATTCCCCCATTTTTCAGATCCTTAATGCTACTGAGAAGACTCTTCCAGTTCTGCCTTTGATACGCACACACACACACACACACACACCTCATAGGCATACTTGTTTTCAGTTTTTTAACAGCTTTGAGATAGTGAGATGTTATTGACATAAACATTATAAACTTTTAAGCTGTACAGCTTGATATTTGAATACATGTATCTGTTGTGAAATGATCACCACAAGCAAGCTAATAAACCTGTTCATCACCTCTACATAGTTACCAGTGTGTGTGAGTGTGAGTGTGTGTGTGTTTCCCCATTTCCTCCCGCGCCCAGCCCTTGACAACCACTATCCTAATCTCTACTTCCTAGTGTAACATGTAAGTGAGATCATGCAGTATTTCTCTTTCTATATCACAGGTGGACTTTTATTATAATTCTGGTGTTGCCACATACTGGCCCTTATCAAATAAAGTAAATTTAATGAGATACTCTTTCTCATTTATAAAAAAAAAAAAAGTAATGAAAATTACTTGATGAGTTATTGTGAAAATTAGTAGAATATTTTTAATAATTGCTGCTGCCTCCTAACATAAGCAGCCATCTAGAATGATGTCTGTTATTTTTCTGGTTCCCTTTCATGAGGTAGCGTGGCGCGGGCAGAGGACAAAGTACAAACTGGCACACCCGCTCCCCCCAAGGTGGGATGTGTGTGACATTCTTTAGGCACTCCTGGCTGCCCAAGGACAAAGGAAAGGAAAGAAAACAAGTGGCCAACTGATAGAGATCGCAGTCATACAGGACATGGGTCTCCATCAGTTTACAAATACCTTGGTAAATTACAAGAAAAAGGCAATCTTAATAGCCTAATCTCGAGAAACTTGTAGCCCCACATCACCCTTCCACAGTGATATGGAGAAGAAGGAAATGCAGCCCATTGACAAATGTTTGAGGCAAATACAAGTATAACAGTTCTCCAGGAATGCCCTACCATCCTACTGTTAATGCCTTACAAGAGGGAAAACAACCTTAGCTTGACAATAGCAAGGCCTCAGGTATCTTAGGAGTTTCTTTAGCATATCAAAGGCCT